>NC_080382.1:95725331-95977791 GCF_014773155.1 Arachis stenosperma
TTGCATCTACTTACCCTTTTATGCACCTGTCCTATTTCATTTAATGATCTTTTCACATGTTGTCATGACCATGTGTTTATTTCATTCATCTTTACCGTGCACTGATTATCACTCACTCCATCCCTTCCTTGCTTAATTCTTTGGATTTACTACTTTCTCTTCCCTTTTTTAGAATGGCCACCAAGAAAGGCAAAGAGAAAGCTACCCCTAAACCCACAGCAAGGAAAGGAACGAAGAGAGCATTAGTGGCTGAGCCTTCTTCAACTGCAGTCAAGCCCTCAATAAAAAGAATTAAAAGGATTATCAAGGTTAATGAAAAGGAGCGAGCCTTCCCAGCCAAGGACACTGCACGATTCCCAAATCGCTACTGTGAGCAGATGTTCCCCATTCTGGCAGCTCGAAATTACAACAATGAACACCTTCTTATCCTTCCGCCTCGTATCGCTAAATTTGTTGAGCCACAAATCGCACAAAGACACTAGGGATTCTTTCAGAGACAGTCACGACAGGTTAATCTTTCTTGGGTTGTTGAGTTCTACTCCAACTTCCACCTGCCGACTCTGCAGTCCGTCTATTTATGCCAGAAGCAAATCCCAATTATAGAAGAGGCCATACAGCAAGCCTTAGATCTCCCACCTGCTCTAGAAGGATTGGACACCTTTCAGAAAGCCGCAATCAAGCGCCAGGCATACACCTTTGAGTGGGACGCCGTTCTCAGAATTATCGCTCGACCTGGCAGTAAATGGATCTTCGGATACCATCGTTCCCATCCTAAGGGAATCTCGGCTTCTGCACTCACCTTGGAGGCTCACGTATGGGCACAGATTATGTCCCATTACGTCTTCCCAAGCACTCATGAGTCCTCCTTCACCGCAGATATGGCCGTTCTACTATGGTGCATCCTCACAGACCAGCCTCTTAATTTACCAAGACATATCCAGCATGCTATGGAACATGTGCAGATCGTGGGCAACCTACCTTTTCCCGCATTGGTCTCTGATCTTATCTCAGCAGTCGGAGTATCCTACATAGCTGGAGACACCAAAGCCATTCTTCCACGGGATGATCAATATGTCCCTAACAGAAAATATCTCAGGCCACAGCTTGCCACTACCAGCCAGTCCACAGAGGATGCTACAGCTCCTCCACCATCTACTAGTCAACTGCTACATCAAATACTGAAGCGGTTGGACCAACATGAAAAGAAAGCAAAGCTCCGAGAGCGTCGCAACCAATGCCGTTTCAAACACCTCAGAGAGCTGCTTAGAGGAGATTGCAGAGACTCAGACACCCTGGACTCCACTTCCTTCACCAGCGCAGGGAGCCATGACGACCCCGACTGTGGAGACACTGCCACCAGCCCACCATTGTTCCTGACAGATGGCACCGAGGAAAGTACAAAGCCTTAAGTGTGGGGAGGTCGGTCAGTACCTGACTTCCGGAGGTAATTTCTCTTCCCTAGCACCAATAAATTAGGATATTTTAGTTAGATTTTCTTTCTTTTATAGAATAGGATAAATTGCATAGTAATAGATTTAGTTGCATGCATGTTCTACTTGATTGAAAAGACAATAAGTTTCTTCTAAAAAGCTATCTTTGGAACAAAATTTCACTAATTTTAATCAAAACTCTTATGTTAAAATTGCTTGAAGTTGTATTTGGAACATGATTTTTGAGCTAAAGAACACACAACCTGTGAAAATTTGAGCCTTTATGCATGGTTACATTATTTTAACCATAATTATTTTATTCTTGTGTGTTTACTTCTCTATGATTGTAATCTATATTTTGTTTCATCCTATATGTCCAATATTTATTATGTTTATATGCTTGCATGTGATTGAGGTCATTATTTATTTAAACTCACTTATCCAAATTAAGCCTACCCTTTTTAATTACCTTTGTTAACCACTTTGAGCCTTTAAATCCCATTTGTTCTATATTTTACCACAGTACTAACCTTAAGCGAAAAAACAATTGTATATCCCAAATTGAATCTTTGGTTAGCTTAAAATAGAATTGTGTATGCTAGTTAAGTATGGGAATTTGTGGAAACAAAAGTTATTAAGGGAATGTGTCATGATAATACAATGGGAATTTGGATACCTACTCATGTGAAACTATAAGAATTAAAAATCTATGTGCATTGATAAGCTATGTTTATTTTTATAAAATAAAAAAATCAATAAATAAAAGGGGACAAAATACCCCAATGCTGAATTAAAAATCAAAGATCAATGCACATATGATAAAAATTAATACATGAGTATGGAATGTAAAGGGAATTCTGGGTAGCTAGGTATGAATTCTAAAGTTATATAAAATATATAGGTTGGGTTAAAGCTGGGTTAATTAAAGATTCAATTTATAAGCTCACTTAACCATATGTATCCCTATCCTTACCTTGGCTGGCCCCATTACAACCTTGAAAAGACCTCATGATGTTTGCATTGGCATATTAACTGTTGTTGATTGGTTAGGAGAAAAACAAAAGTTAGAGAGCATGATTAGAGAAGGATAGAGTGATTACCCTATACACTAGAGAGATTAGAGCGTACATACATCATTAGTGAGGGTTCAATGCTTGAATTTCCATGTTCCCTGCTTTCATGAGCTATCTTCTTGCACTTTTATCTGTTTTACTGTATAATGATAGAATTAGTGGAATTTGATTTGTAATTGTTTTGAAGATCTTATTTACTTTTGATCAAGTGGGCAAGAATCATATAGTTGCATTCATATATATAGGTTGCATTGCATTGCATGAGTTTCTACATGTTCACACTTATTTATCTTATCTCCTTCAATTAAGCATGAGGACATGCTAACGTTTAAGTGTGGGAAGGTTGATAAACCACTATTTTATGGTTTATATTGTGTTTAATTATGTGGTTTTATCATGATCCTTACCCACTTATTCATTAATTTAGCATGCATTTATATTTTCTTCCTGAAATTACTACATGGTTGAAAACTGCTTCCTAGAGACTTTTTAATTATGCATTTTAGTTCTCCTTTATCACATTCGATGTCGTAATCTGTGTGTTAAGTGTTTCAGGCTTTATAGGGCATGGATGAGTTGGAGAATAGAAGGGAAGCTAGCAAAAATGGAAGGAACACAAGAAATTGAGGAGATAACCAGCGAGAAGTGACGCGGCCGCATGGCTCACGCGTTCGCGCGAAAGAGGAGAAATCGCAATGACGCGGCCGCATGGCTCACGCGACCGCGCGGAATGGAAAAGCACAAGTGACGTGGAGGCGTGGATGACGTGAATGCGTGGTAGGGAAAAACGTGAATGACGCGTCCGCATGGATGACGCGATCGCGTGACGTGCGCGATCTGCATAATCTACAGGATTCGCTGGGGGCGATTTTGGGCCTTATTTTGACCCAGTTTTCGGCCCAGAACAGCAGACTAGAGCCAGAGAACATGCAGAAACCACACACAACATTTATTCTACAGAGTTTTAGTTTTAGATCTAGTTTTTACTCTTCCTCTAGGTTTTTCTCTCTAGACATTCATAGTTCTTAGGATTTTATTTTTCTACCACTTTTTGCATTGGGATACTGAGAAGAGTTATTACCTCATCAAGACTTCATCATTCTAGTTCGTTTTCTTTACTTGGCTTTACTCTTTCATGTCCTTTGCTTTGTTTAATTTTACCATTGGAATATTTTTAGGATTATTTAATACAAGGATTACTTTTATTTTTAATTGATTATTTTTTTATTTTTATTTACAATGTCTTTCCTTAATTCCTTTTCATATGTTATGAATTTTACATTCACAATGAGCGAGTAGTTCCCTAACTTGATGGGGAGTTGATTGAAAGGAACCCTTGAGTTGGAAGGCTTGAAAGAAAGATTATAATTGGGTTATTGTTGGCTTGCCCTCTAGTCACTAACACCAATCCCTTTTAATTAAGTGGGTTGCAACTTGTGAACGGGCATAGCATCCCAACTTGTTTGACTTTCCCTTACCTAGTAAGAGATAACTAAACAGGATAACCTTTAATTATCAATTAATCTAGAGAGTAATCCAACAATAGCGGGACTTCCAACTAATCAACTCCCAGTCAAGGTTTTTATTTATATTATTCAAATTCTCCAATTTAATTTCTCGTTTACTCAACTCAAACCTTTTTTCTGAAAACATCTGATTAATAAAACAACACACTTTCCTGTAACTCGTTGGGAGACGACCTGGGATTCATACTCCCAGTATTTTAATTTTAAATTTCTATGACACCTTTCTAAATTGATAAGTGGATTTCGGGCGAGTTAAGAACTATACTTGCAACGTATATATTTTAATAATTTTTAATTCGCCAATTTCTGCTCGCATCAAAGTCCCTCATCATGAAATCCCTGAGATGCCTCAAGGGATGCATTTTTCTCCACACAACTATTGGGAGCAACTCAACACCTCTTTAGGGAATTTAAGTTCCAATATGGAGCAACTAAGGGTGGAGCACCAAGAGCACTCCATTATCCTCCATGAAATAAGAGAGGACCAAAGAGCCATGAGGGAGGAGCAACAAAGGCAAGGAAGAGACATTGAGGAGCTTAAGCACTACATAGGATCTTCAAGAGGAAGAACTAGCCGCCATCACTAAGGTGGATCCATTCTTTAATTTCCTTGTTATTTGTTTTTCTGTTTTTTCGTTTCTTATGCTTTATGTTTTCTCTATGTTTGTGTCTTTATTACATGATCATTAGTGTCTAGTGTCTATGCCTTGAAGTTATGAATGCCCCATAAATCCTTCACATTTGTTAAATGAAGAATGTTTCAAATTACAAAAGAACAAAAAGTACAAGAATTTCGAGTTCTATCTTGAAATTAGTTTAATTAGTTTGATGTGGTGGCAATACTTTTTGTTTTCTGAATGAATGCTTGAACAATGCATATTTTTTGATAGTGAAGTTTATGAATGTTAAAATTGTTAGCTCTTGAAAGAATAATGAAAAAAGAGAAATATTATTGATAATCTAAAAAATCATAAATTTGATCTTGAAGCAAGAAAAAACAGTGAAAAAATGGCGAAAAAATAAAGAAAAAGAAAGAAAAAAAGAAAAAGAAAAAGCAAGCAGAAAAAGCCAATAGCCCTTTAAACCAAAAGGCAAGGGTAAAAAGGATCCAAGGCTTTAAGCATTAATGGATAGGAGGGCCTAAAGGAATAAAATCCTGGCCTAAGCGGCTAAATCAAGCTGTCCCTAACCATGTGCTTGTGTCATGAAGGTCCAAGTGAAAAGCTTGAGACTGAGTGGTTAAAGTCGTGATTCAAAGCAAAAAGAGTGTGCTTAAGAACTCTGGATACTTCTAACTAGGGACTCTAGCAAAGCTGAGTCACAATCTGAAAAGGTTCACCCAGTTATGTGTCTGTGGCATTTATGTATCCGGTGGTAATACTGGAAAACAAGATGCTTAGGGTCACGGCCAAGACTCATAAGTAGCTGTGTTTAAGAATCAATATACTGAACTAGGAGAATCAATAACATTATCTTAATTCTGAGTTCCTATAGATGCCAATCATTCTGAATTTCAAAGGATAAAGTGAGATGCCAAAACTGTTCAGAAGCAAAAAGCTACAAGTCCCGCTCATCTAATTAGAACTAAGCTTCACTAATATTTTGGGATTTATTGTATATTCTCTTCTTTTTATCCTATTTTGTTTTCAGTTGCACGGGGACAAGCAACAATTTAAGTTTGGTATTGTGATGAGCGGATAATTTATACGCTCTTTGGCATTATGTTTAGGTAGTTTTTAGTATGTTTTAGTTACTTTTTAATGTATTTTTACTAGTTTTTATGCAAAATCACATTTCTGGACTTTACTATGAGTTTGTGTGTTTTTCTATGATTTCAGGTATTTTCTAGCTAAAATTGAGAGACCTGAGCAAAAATCTGATTCAGAGGCTGAGAAAGGACTGCAGATGCCGTTGGATTCTGACCTCTCTGCACTCGAAGTAGATTTTCTGGAGCTACAGAAGTCCAATTTGTGCGCTCTCAATTGCGTTGGAAATTTCACATCTTGGGCTTTTCAGCAATGTATAATAGTTCATACTTTGCTTGAGATTTGATGGCCCAAACTGGCATCCAAACGCCCACCAGAGACCCTTTTCTGGAGTAAAATGCCAGTACTGGCACCAAAGCTGGCGTTTAACTCCAAGGATGGCCTATGTACGTGAAAGCTTCAAGGCTCAGCCCAAACACACACAAAGTGGGCCCCAGAAGTGGATTTCTGCACTATCTACTTATTTTCTATAAACCTAGTTTACTAGTTTAGTATAAATAGCACTTTTTACTATTGTATTTAGAGTCTTTGACCTTTTGGGAGTTCTTCGAACCCTTTTTGGAGGCTGGCCATTCATCCATGCCTAGACCTTTTGTTCTTATGTATTTTCAATGGTGGAGTTTCTACACCTCATAGATTAAGGTGATGAGCTCTGATGTTCCTCGAGTATTAATGCAAGTATTATTGTTTTTCTATTCAATTCACGCCTACTTCTCCTCCAAGATATACTCTTGTACTTAATTCAGTTAAGTTAGAATGAATGGGTGACCTATGACAATCACTCAATCTTCGTTACTCGTTTAGCCAAGATCCACGTTCCTGACAACCACAAAGCGGTCTACATGATGTTTAACGTAGTTATTGGACGACAGCTGGAGTATCTTCTCTTTGGTCTCTGACCCACGGATCTGAATTACCTCTCCTGACAACAGAGCATTCGAATCCGTGATGTTAGAACCTTCGTGGTATAAGCTAGAACCAATTGGCAGCATTCTTGAGATCCAGAAAGTCTAAACATTGTCTGTGGTATTCTGAGTAGGATCTGGGATGGGATGACTATGACGAGTGATGAGCGGATAATTTGTACGCTTTTTGGCATTGTTTTTAGTATGTTTTTGGTATGATCTAGTTAGTTTTTAGTATATTTTTATTAGTTTTTAGTTAAAATTCACTTTTCTGGAATTTACTATGAGTTTGTGTGTTTCTCTGTGATTTCAGGTATTTTCTGGCTGAAATTGAGGGACCTGAGCAAAAATCTGATTCAGAGACTGAAAAGGACTGCAGATGCTGTTGGATTCTGACCTCCCTGCACTTGAAGTGGATTTTCTGAAGCTACAGAAGCCCAATTGGCGCGCTCTCAACGGCGTTGGAAAGTAGACATCCTGGGCTTTCCAGCAATATATGATAGTCCATACTTTGCCCAAGATTTGATGGCCCAAACCGGCATTCAAAGTCACCTTCAGATTTCCCAGCGTTAAACGCCGGAACTGGCACCAAAATGGGAGTTAAACGCCCAAACTGGCATAAAAGCTGGCGTTTAACTCCAAGAAGAGTCTCTACACGAAAATGCTTCATTGCTCAGCCCAAGCACACACCAAGTGGGCCCGGAAGTGGATTTTTATGTCATTTACTCATCTTTGTAACCCTTAGGCTACTAGTTTTCTATAAGTAGGACCTTTTACTATTGTATTGGAATCTTCGGATCTTTGGAATCTTTTGTTCTTGAGATCTTTTGATCACTTTGGGAGGCTGGCCATTCGGCCATGCCTAGACCTTGTCCTTATGTATTTTCAACGGTGGAGTTTCTACACACCATAGATTAAGGTGTGGAGCTCTGCTGTACCTCGAGTATTAATGCAATTACTATTGTTCTTCTATTCAATTCCGCTTGTTCTTTGTCCAAGATATCACTTGTTCTTCAACTTGATGAATGTGATGATCCGTGACACTCATCATCATTCTCACCTATGAACGTGTGACTGACAACCACCTCCGTTCTACCTTAGATTGGGTGAAATTTCTTGGATTCCTGATACACGATGCATGGTTGATCGCCTGACAACCGAGTGCTCGCCTGACAAACGAGCCAGCCATTCCGTGAGATCAGAGTCTTCGTGGTATAGGCAAGAACTGATGATGGCATTCAAGAGAATCCGGAAGGTCTAACCTTGTCTGTGGTATTCTGAGTAGGATTCAATGATTGAATGACTGTGACGTGCTTCAAACTCCTGAAGGCGGGGCATTAGTGACAGACGCAAAAGAATCACTGGATTCTATTCCGGCCTGATCGAGAACCGACAGATGGATAGCCGTGCCGTGACAGGGTGCGTTGAACATTTTCACTGAGAGGATGGGAGGTAGCCACTGACAACGGTGAAACCCTTGCATAAGCTTGCCATGGAAAGGAGTAAGAAGGATTGGATGAAGACAGTAGGAAAGCAGAGAGACGGAAGGGACACAGCATCTTCATGCGCTTATCTAAAACTCCCACCAATGAATTACATAAGTATCTCTATCTTTATCTTTATGTTTTATTCATCATCTATACCCATTTGAGTCTGCCTGACTAAGATTTACAAGGTGACCATAGCTTGCTTCATACCAACAATCTCCGTGGGATCGACCCTTACTCGCGTAAGGTTTTACTTGGACGACCCAGTGCACTTGCTGGTTAGTTGTGCGGAGTTGTGATGAAGAGTTGAGATTGCAATGAGCGTACCATGTTGATGGCGCCATTGATGATCACAATTTCGTGCACCAAGTTTTTGGCGCCGTTGCCGGGGATTGTTCGAGTATGGACAACTGACGGTTCATCTTGTTGCTTAGATTAGGTATTTTTCAGAGTTCTTAAGAATGAATTCTAGTGTTTCAAGGTGATGTTCTTATCATCACCAAAGCTGATTGATTATCATCAATTTAGCTCTTGAATGCAATGTCCTGCTGAAGCTTGGCTATTCATGTCTAATTCCTTTAGACTGAAGCTTTAGACTAACATTGCCTGATTCCTGAAATTCTCATTAAGAATTTTGATACCTTTATTTTCTTTTCCACTTAATTTTCGAAAAATCCAAAAAAAAAAACTTCAAAATCATAAAAACCAAAAATATTTTATGTTTCTTGTTTGAGTCTAGTGTCTTATTTTAAGTTTGGTGTCTTGCATGCATTGTTTATTTGATTTTGGTTCTATTTTTGTAATACCCGGTCTAACCGAAATTTAATTAAATAATAAGTTAAGGAGGAGCAAATATGGTTGGAAGATTTGGCAATTAGAATTTGATGATTTAAATATGATATTTGGATTAAGTGAATTTTTCCGAGTTGGAAGACATAGTTTTCTGCGTAAAAGCGCGCAGTGAAATTTTGACCGGCAGTACCGGCTGAGACCTGTCAGGTACTGCAGCTGAGAAAATTGATTATGAGTAAATAATATTAAGAAATGAGGAATTATGATTAGGGGAGGTAGAAATATTTAAAGTGCAATTTGGAGCGCTAATCTTAAAGGTTTTGGCCCAAAATTGGGCCAACGGACAAAAATAAGTGAACCGGGCCTAAGTGGGCCCAAGACCCAACATATATAAACATTAGTTTACGAGCATTTCAGCTCATTTTACCCTAAAAAGAAGGGTTGGGGCGCTGAATTAAGAAGAGAGAAGAGAAGAGAGAAAACCTAACTCTCTTTGATCTTCAAACCACCATAACTTGAGCTACAGAGCTCCGATTGACGAGCCGCTTGCGGCCACGCGTCACTCTTCTCATCCTCTACATTTTTATCTAAGTTTTGTGGTGAGTATTCCATTCATCTCTGCCCAGTTTTCGAAATTCCCCTCTGTTACACGTTTTTGGGTAGTTAGTGTTGAAATCTTATGATTTTGGGTGTTTAGGGATACTCCAACATGGATTCCAAGTGGGTTCTATCCCTACTTCATATGGGCTGAGGTAAGAAGTACTCAAACCCTTGTGATTTGTGATTTTTATGAGCCCTAGGTTGATGTATGTGATATTGGTTATGTTAGTGTTTGATGATCTTGGTGCACAATTGGGAGATTGGTGTTGCTTGAGGAGCTTTGGTGAGGCTTGGGGCTAAGGTTGGTGGAGACTTCCAAAGAAGAGACTCAATTGATTTGGCTACAAGAGGTACGGTTTAAGTTTCATTTAAGTACCGTGTGGTGTGATGAGAATTCCTAGGCTAGATGCCCATAGGATTAAGTCTGGATTGTGTAAATGGTTGATGCTAATATGCATAGTTGGTATGTAATGTGAATTGATGATTGGGTTGAGAATTGTGTGGCCTTGTATGTTTGGTGTATTGAAAATTTGATGTATTGGGTAATGAGTATTAATTTGTGGTTTATGCATTTAAATTGTGAAATTGGGCCAGAGGCCGTAAATTTTGGGCCGGAGGCCAGAAAGAGGTAAGGGAGGTAAGTTGATGTGTGCATTGTATGATGACACAAGTGATTGGATGAATTTCATATAATGAATATGCGAATGATTGGGTTGATTGTTGAATAATAAGATTTGAGGAGTTGAAGGGTGAAATTATGTAGATGAAGTATGTTTGGTTTTGGGTTGAGAAATGTTATGTGGTCATATATGTGATTATGATTATTGATGTCTTGATGGTATGATGATGCATGAGAGGTATATATATTGTGATATATGCTTGAGGAATGATTAAGGTTGATTTGTGGGTGAAACCACGTGATAGTGATTATGATATTGATTATGTATAATGATGGTTGATTGGAGATAGTATTGTTGGAAATTGAGATGAGGAAGGATGTATGACATGTTGATATGTTTGTAATTTAGCCATTTGCTTGGAATGGGTAAAGATGGTTATATGATGGTTTTGTGATTCGTGGTAAAGTGTTAATGTATGAGTTGAGGAGGCTTGATGTTGATTTTGGTATATTTTGATTGGTTTCAAAAAGGGTTGAAATTGGCATATTTTGGTTGATTTTGATAGGAGTTGAAAATGGCTTGTTTTGAAAATGGCACTTTGTGGTTTTATATGAAAAACATGGTTTTTGGGCATACTTTGACGGGACATAACTTGGACTACGGATCTTTGTTTTGTGCCAAATCTATTTAGAAATGAAATTGGATCCGGGATGTCCATGCCGTTCGAAGAACGGGTGAAAAACGATTTAAAATGAGAAAGTTATGTCCGTCGGGAGATTGGGGGTTGAATCTGTGAATTCTGCAGCTTTTAACTTAGAAAATTTTTAGCAGAATGACCCTCCATGCGTAGGCGTACTTGGCGCGTACGCGTCATTCTTCGAGAAGGCACCATCCACGCGTGCGCGTGGTGTGCGCGTTCGCGTCGATGCGCTGCACCCAATGCCCAGCCATTTTCCCGAGAGTTGTGCCAGAGTTGTGCCAGCTTTGTGCCTGGGGTGCAAATACACCCACGCGTACGCGTGGCTGACGCGTACGTGTCGTCTAACTGTGTTTCAATCCGCGCGTCCGCGTGTATGACGCATACGCGTCGATGAGTTTTGTGGGCATCCACGCGTGCACGTGGAGTACGCGTACGCGTGGTCCTGTTTTCATCCCAAAGTTGATTTTTGAGTATAAAAATCCAAATCTCATACTTCTAAGCCTCCGATCTCACCCCTTATGTATTAAATCATTATGATATGCCTGGCAATGAGAAAGGAGCTAGGGGATGTGGTAACTTGCGAGTGAAGCAAGGGGAAAAGTTATGATCAATGATGATCAACGATGATTATATGAGATATGGAGGATGACGGTGGGAGTACCGTGTATGCCATGAGCCGAATGGCTATATTTATTGATAAATGGCTGGTTCTTGATTAGACCATGAGCCGGATGGCTGAGTTATTGCCGGGTCACGGCAAAGCCATTATTGATTATGGCTGAGAATAAATGCATATATGATTAATGAATGAAATGTGTTAAATGGATAATAATGGAAAATGTTGAAATGTGATGTGTAAACCCGGGTAGTAGGCAGTGGCGTTGTCCACTTGCTCCGGGTATGAGACGGAAAAGGATGTTTATGATAAATGAGTTTAATTATGGAGTTTTGAATGAATGTATTTGTGATACCTGGGTAGTAGTAAGGGTTGTGGTTCGTCCCACTTGTTCCAGGTTAATGTTTGAGATTTGATAACAATGAGGATTGATAATATGAATTGAGATTGATTGAATATATGCTTGAGATACCTGGGCAGTAGCAAGGGTTGTGGTTCGTCCCGCTTGCTCCGGGTTAATGCTTAAGATACCTGGGCAGTAGCAAGGGTTGTGGTTCGTCCCACTTGCTCCAGGTCAGAGATTGTGACGCCTGGGTAGTAGCGGCAGTAGTGGTGAATCCACTCGCTCCAGGTTGAGCTGTTAAACACCCGCCTGGGTAGTAGCCGCAGTAGTGGTTATTCCACTGGCTCTGGGTTGAGCGGGTAGTAGCAATGGGGTTGTAGCTCAAACTCACTTGCTCCGCGAGGGGTGTTTCTGTCCATGGTTAGCTACCAGGACATGTCGGGTTGGCTATATAACCGACAGATGATATCATCAGCCATAGGGCAGGCATACATCATTTGCATATGTTTGAATTGTTTGGGTTTGCCTATTTGTTTTGGATTTCTACATTATATATGCTATGTTACCTGATTATGTGCTACTTGTTCTACTTGTACCTTATTTGTGTATTACTTGTCTGTATTGCTTGTGTTTGTACAACTGAGAGATCCACATGTTGGTGTCGGTGTATGTTGAGGGCTGTTCTTGATGAGATGAATTGATGATGCGATTGCATGATGATGATGATTTTGAATGAGATCATTTGAGCCCCCTGGGTAGACGCAGTGATGTGATTTCACTAGCTCCAGGCGAGGGTATGATGTATTGATATAGAGTTGCTGAGGCAGAACAACTGGTGATGGTTTTGATTATGATTCTAAGTCTGATTCGTGGAAGAATCATCGAGTTGGGAAAACATGTGTAACATGAACTAGATTTAGTATCCCCTTACGGCAGATGCCTATTTATGGATTAGTGAGAATCTAGGCTGGATACTTGGTGAAAAGGAGTTTAGGATGCTTAGCGAGTTTTTATTGCAGTGCATTGTATTTATTTGGCACTTTTACCGTACTGGGAACCCATGGGCCCGGGGTTCTCATTCCGTATATATCTCTTATTTTTCAGATACAGGTTCAGGTGCTCAGAAGTGAGCTGCGGTTCGTCTGAGAGACGGCGAAGATATTTATTTTCCCTACCTTGTGTTTTGCTTAGAATCTCTCCACCTTTGTTTTGAAAAGATTATATTATATGTTGAACTCTTTTGGAACTTGCCTATAGAGGCTCTTATGTTTCCTTTGGGAGAGATTAGGATATACTGTTGTCAACTACTTTCATACTGTACCCTAGCTGGCCTAAACTTCGCGGGTCGCGACTAGTGGCTATTACTTATGTTATGTATATCTATCCGTTATCTATCTCTTAATCTCCTTTATGCTTTGTCCGTATATCGCTTTCGGTTCACGGTTTATCTTTTCGTTGTCGAAACGTGAGTGATACGTCTTTGCGATTTTATTTCTACTATTTTCAGGCTTCTCGATTAATACTCCTTTCGAAATTACCTATATTCTTATAAAAAAAAATCCACCTGAGAGTCATACCGCCGTAATATCATTGACTTATGACTCGAGCATAAGGATTTGAATATTAGGGTGTTACATTATGGTATCAGAGCAGTTCGTCCTCGTGAGCCTGAGGGATGGAACTGCTTATGCTTCAATGCATACTCTGAGTCTGTGCCTGTGCTAGTTAGGGTATCTAACTGATACATCTAGCATGAAGTCCATGAGTGTACCTTTGGTACTTTGAAGCACTATACTTCCGATATTGAGACTGATCAACTTGATATCGATTGTTTGGTGTGTATAGGAACCAGATGGCGCCTCGTGGACCCGGTCGGGGACGTGAGAGAGATCGTACTAGCACGCAGGAACCGGAAGTCAACCCGAATAACCCGGTAAACCTTATGGCGGCGTTGGAGAATATGGCTGCTACTATGCAGGCCACTGCGGAGGCTCTTGGGCAACAGATAAACAATAATGGCAATAGTGGAAGTGTAGCTCAGGGCCCGATGACACTAGCAACTTTCTTAAAGGTTAATCCACCTAAGTTCAAGGGAACCACCGATCCGACTGAAGCTGATACTTGGTTTCAGGCCATGGAGCGAGCACTGCAAGCGCAGTTGGTGCCTGAAGAGCAACGTGTTGAATTTGCTACCTATCTGCTCACGGGAGAAGCATCGCATTGGTGGCAAGGGGCCCGACGTCTCCTACAACAAGGGAATGATCCTATCACTTGGGATGCCTTCCAGGTGGAATTCTATAAGAAGTACTTTCCAAATTCCGCCAGGACAGCCAAGGAATTGGAGTTACTACAGTTGAAGCAAGGTGTTATGTCCGTATCTGAGTATACAGACAAATTTGAGGAGCTATTCAGGTTTTCCCGCATGTGTCAGGGAGCTCTGGGAGACTTCGAGGAATGGAAGTGTATTAAGTATGAGGGAGGACTTCGAAGTGAAATCCTGAGCTCCGTTGGACCGATGGAGATTAGGGTCTTCTCCGAACTTGTGAACAAGAGCCGTATTGCTGAAGAATGTGTGAGGAAGGCTGTTGAGGCGAAGAATGACCGTCGGGAGTCCCACCGCAGGGAGCACAATCAAGAATACCTAACAAGGGGTCAAGAGTTTAAGAGAAAAGGATACCCACAACGTTTTTCTCAAAGGCGAAATGACTTTGCGACGAGTGAGGAGTCCCAAAGAAGCGGTAAGGGAAAACGGACAGCGGCTGCTTCTGATGTTTCGAGCTGTCAGAGGTGTGGAAGTCATCACCCAAATAGGCCGTGCCGATTAGGGTTAGGTGTATGTTACAAGTGCGGGTTACCAGGGCATGTATCAAAAAATTGCCAACAAGGAGAGAGTCAGGATACGGGCCGATTACGACAGTAAGATTGAGGTCATTATTATCATCAAGCTTAATGGACAGTGCATGATTTTATAATACCGCCTGTACAGTTAAACTGAGAATGTCGAGCTTAATATTAGACTGAGAAGCAAACCGGATGGTCCGAGTAAGGAATTGCCTTAATACAAATGGATGAATGCCTGTGATGTAAATAATTTTCTGTTGAGAATGATGTGTTGTGTTTGTTTTGTAGTTGGTTGATTTCTAGATTTTTGGTAAAACGGATTGAACCTGTGACTTTTAGTTCCTTGATTTAAATAGATAAGAAATGGTCCTAAATGATGGATTTAGAAACGTTGATTTGAAATACCAGTCATGCTAAGTTGTGGTTGGGTACTTGAGAAAATAAGTGATGGGGCTAATACTTGACGAGAAATCAAAGTGGCGTAGCAGAAGCTTGCTAAAGCGTTAGCATAGTATGGTAATAATAAGGAAAAGTGGGGTATGATTAGAAATGTCCTATGCTTTGAGTACTTAAAAGTTTAGTGAGCTTATACAGATAATGATTCTAGATAATTGGAATTTATTTGCGGCTGTGAGCCTTGATGGTTCTGAAACGGATGAGAAAATTATCATTGATGCGTAATCGGATTTAGATGATGATTGAGTGCAAGTTGTCGTATTCGAGAGATGGGTGCTATGATGTTTGGTCATGGTGACCTTGGATTTAGATTGAGGTTTATAATGGTCGGTTTTGAAAGACGAATGTGAAAACCATTAAATTGAAATGCTGATGTGGTACTTAGATTGGTTTGAGGAAACCCGTGACGTGTGGTAAACTCCAATCTTTGGGGAGGTGCTGTTGAAATTTTTCCCAAGAATTTGACGGAGTGTTGGTTATGTTTTTGAAAATGATCTTTATCAGAGTAACTTCAACAAAAGAAATGCGTCTCGAAAGCTTTTATAGATTATTAAAGGAAAGCGGATTCTTAAGAGTTTGTCAGCTTGTTAGTCCAAACTCATTGAATTCTAAAAACGAAGAAAGCTTTGATTGATTATAGTGATTTGGGATGATGGCTATGATTAACGATGATGGCAATATTATTGATGACAAGATTCGAGGTTTAATAGGGTGTGGGTTGATGAGATGATAAGAGTAAGGAACGAGGCTGTTGGTCGGTGTTGAACGAATGACCGAGACCCTCGGAGATAGAGAAATCAGAGCGCGGCAACGGAAGCGCGTAGAGTAAATGGACCTTGGAACTGTTATGCGTATGATATAAAGGCAGACTATGCTCGCGTACTCGTAGTGATGGATGGAATTTTCGA
Source organism: Arachis stenosperma (assembly GCF_014773155.1). Lineage (NCBI taxonomy): Eukaryota > Viridiplantae > Streptophyta > Magnoliopsida > Fabales > Fabaceae > Arachis > Arachis stenosperma. The sequence continues at coordinate 95,741,395 of NC_080382.1, forward strand.
GGGCGAAAATTTCTGTTAGGAAGGTAGAATGTAATACCCGATCTAACCGAAATTTAATTAAATAATAAGTTAAGGAGGAGCGAATATGGTTGGAAGATTTGGCAATTAGAATTTGATGATTTAAATATGATATTTGGATTCAGTGAATTTTTCCGAGTCGGAAGATATAGTTTTCTGCGTAAAAGCGCGCAGTGAAATTTTGACCGGCAGTACCGGCTGAGACCTGTCAGGTACTGCAGCTGAGAAAATTGATTATGAGTAAATAATATTAAGAAATGAGGAATTATGATTAGGGGAGGTAGAAATATTTAAAGTGCGATTTGGAGCGCTAATCTTAAAGGTTTTGGCCCAAAATTGGGCCAACGGACAAAAATAAGTGAACTGGGCCTAAGTGGGCCCAAGACCCAACATATATAAACATTAGTTATGAGCATTTCAGCTCATTTTACCCTAAAAAGAAGGGTTGGGGCGCTGAATTAAGAAGAGAGAAGAGAAGAGAGAAAACCTAACTCTCTTTGATCTTCAAACCACCATAACTTGAGCTACAGAGCTCCGATTGACGAGCCGCTTGCGGCCACGCGTCGCTCTTCTCATACTCTACATTTCTATCTAAGTTTTGTGGTGAGTATTCCATTCATCTCTGCCCAGTTTTCGAAATTCCCCTCTGTTACACGTTTTTGGGTAGTTAGTGTTGAAATCTTATGATTTTGGGTGTTTAGGGATACTCCAACATGGATTCCAAGTGGGTTCTATCCCTACTTCATATGGGCTGAGGTAAGAAGTACTCAAACCCTTGTGATTTGTGATTTTTATGAGCCCTAGGTTGATGTATGTATGTGATATTGGTTATGTTAGTGTATTTGATGATCTTGGTGCACAATTGGGAGATTGGTGTTGCTTGAGGAGCTTTGGTGAGGCTTGGGGCTAAGGTTGGTGGAGACTTCCAAAGAAGAGACTCAATTGATTTGGCTACAAGAGGTACGGTTTAAGTTTCATTTAAGTACCGTGTGGTGTGATGAGAATTCCTAGGCTAGATGCCCATAGGATTAAGTCTGGATTGTGTAAATGGTTGATGCTAATATGCATAGTTGGTATGTAATGTGAATTGATGATTGGGTTGAGAATTGTGTGGCCTTGTATGTTTGGTGTATTGAAAATTTGATGTATTGGGTAATGAGTATTAATTTGTGGTTTATGCATTTAAATTGTGAAATTGGGCCAGAGGCCGTAAATTTTGGGCCGGAGGCCGGAAAGAGGTAAGGGAGGTAAGTTGATGTGTGCATTGTATGATGACACAAGTGATTGGATGAATTTCATATAATGAATATGCGAATGATTGGGTTGATTGTTGAATAATAAGGTTTGAGGAGTTGAAGGGTGAAATTATGTAGATGAAGTATGTTTGGTTTTGGGTTGAGAAATGTTATGTGGTCATATATGTGATTATGATTATTGATGTCTTGATGGTATGATGATGCATGAGAGGTATATATATTGTGATATATGCTTGAGAAATGATTAAGGTTGATTTGTGGGTGAAACCACGTGATAGTGATTATGATATTGATTATGTATAATGATGGTTGATTGGAGATAGTATTATTGGAAATTGAGATGAGGAAGGATGTATGACATGTTGATATGTTTGTAATTTAGCCATTTGCTTGGAATGGGTAAAGATGGTTATATGATGGTTTTGTGATTCGTGGTAAAGTGTTAATGTATGAGTTGAGGAGGCTTGATGTTGATTTTGGTATATTTTGATTGGTTTCAAAAAGGGTTGAAATTGGCATATTTTGGTTGATTTTGATAGGAGTTGAAAATGGCTTGTTTTGAAAATGGCACTTTGTGGTTTTATATGAAAAACATGGTTTTTGGGCATACTTTGACGGGACATAACTTGGACTACGGATCTTTATTTTGTGCCAAATCTATTTAGAAATGAAATTGGATCCGGGATGTCCATGCCATTCGAAGAACGGGTGAAAAACGATTTAAAATGAGAAAGTTATGTCCGTCGGGAGATTGGGGGTTGAATCTGTGAATTCTGCAGCTTTTAACTTAGAAAATTTTTAGCAGAATGACCCTCCACGCGTAGGCGCACTTGGCGCGTACGCGTCGTTCTTCGAGAAGGCACCATCCACGCGTGCGCGTGGTGTGCGCGTTCGCGTCGATGCGCTGCACCCAATGCCCAACCATTTTCCCGAGAGTTGTGCCAGAGTTGTGCCAGCTTTGTACCTGGGGCGCAAATACACCCACGCGTACGCGTTGCTGATGCGTACGCGTCGTCTAACTGTGTTTCAATCCGCGCGTCCGCGTGTATGACGCATACGCGTCGATGAGTTTTGTGGGCATCCACGCGTGCGCGTGGAGTACGCGTACGCGTGGCCCTGTTTTCATCCCAAAGTTGATTTTTGAGTATAAAAATCCAAATCTCATACTTCTAAGCCTCCGATCTCACCCCTTATGTATTAAATCATTATGATATGCCTGGCAATGAGAAAGGAGCTAGGGGATGTGGTAACTTGCGAGTGAAGCAAGGGGAAAAGTTATGATCAATGATGATCAACGATGATTATATGAGATATGGAGGATGACGGTGGGAGTACCGTGTATGCCATGAGCCGAATGGCTATATTTATTGATAAATGGCTGGTTCTTGATTGGACCATGAGCCGGATGGCTGAGTTATTGCCGGGTCACGGCAAAGCCATTATTGATTATGGCTGAGAATAAATGCATATATGATTAATGAATGAATGTGTTAAATGGATAATAATGGAAAATGTTGAAATGTGATGTGTAAACCCGGGTAGTAGGCAGTGGCGTTGTCCACTTGCTCCGGGTATGAGACGGAAAAGGATATTTATGATAAATGAGTTTAATTATGGAGTTTTGAATGAATGTATTTGTGATACCTAGGTAGTAGTAAGGGTTGTGGTTCGTCCCACTTGCTCCAGGTTAATGTTTGAGATTTGATAACAATGAGGATTGATAATATGAATTGAGATTGATTGAATATATGCTTGAGATACCTGGGCAGTAGCAAGGGTTGTGGTTCGTCCCGCTTGCTCCGGGTTAATGCTTAAGATACCTGGGCAGTAGCAAGGGTTGTGGTTCGTCCCACTTGCTCCAGGTCAGAGATTGTGACGCCTGGGTAGTAGCGGCAGTAGTGGTGAATCCACTCGCTCCAGGTTGAGCTGTTAAACACCCGCCTGGGTAGTAGCCGCAGTAGTGGTTATTCCACTGGCTCTGGGTTGAGCGGGTAGTAGCAATGGGGTTGTAGCTCAAACTCACTTGCTCCGCGAGGGGTGTTTCTGTCCATGGTTAGCTACCAGGACATGTCGGGTTGGCTATATAACCGACAGATGATATCATCAGCCATAGGGCAGGCATACATCATTTGCATATGTTTGAATTGTTTGGGTTTGCCTATTTGTTTTGGATTTCTATATATGCTATGTTACCTGATTATGTGCTACTTGTTCTACTTGTACCTTATTTGTGTATTACTTGTCTGTATTGCTTGTGTTTGTACAACTGAGAGATCCACATGTTGGTGTCGGTGTATGTTGAGGGCTGTTCTTGATGAGATGAATTGATGATGCGATTGCATGATGATGATAATTTTTGAATGAGATCATTTGAGCCCCCTGGGTAGACGCAGTGATGTGATTTCACTAGCTCCAGGCGAGGGTATGATGTATTGATATAGAGTTGCTGAGGCAGAACAACTGGTGATGGTTTTGATTATGATTCTAAGTCTGATTCGTGGAAGAATCATCGAGTTGGGAAAACATGTGTAACATGAACTAGATTTAGTATCCCCTTACGGCAGATGCCTATTTATGGATTAGTGAGAATCTAGGCTGGATACTTGGTGAAAAGGAGTTTAGGATGCTTAGCGAGTTTTTATTGCAGTGCATTATATTTTTTTGGCACTTTTACCGTACTGGGAACCCATGGGCCCGGGGTTCTCATTCCGTATATATCTCTTATTTTTCAGATACAGGTTCAGGTGCTCAGAAGTGAGCTGCGGTTCGTCTGAGAGACGGCGAAGATATTTATTTTCCCTACCTTGTGTTTTGCTTAGAATCTCTCCACCTTTGTTTTGAAAAGATTATATTATATGTTGAACTCTTTTGGAACTTGCCTATAGAGGCTCTTATGTTTCCTTTGGGAGAGATTAGGATATACTGTTGTCAACTACTTTCATACTGTACCCTAGCCGGCCTAAACTTCGCGGGTCGCGACTAGTGGCTATTACTTATGTTATGTATATCTATCCGTTATCTATCTCTTAATCTCCTTTATGCTTTGTCCGTATATCGCTTTCGGTTCACGGTTTATCTTTTCGTTGTCGAAACGTGAGTGATACGTCTTCGCGATTTTATTTCTACTCTTTTCAGGCTTCTCGATTAATACTCCTTTCGAAATTACCTATATTCTTATAAAAATAATCCACCTGAGAGTCGTACCGCCGTAATATCATTGACTTATGACTCGAGCATAAGGATTTGAATATTAGGGTGTTACAATTTTCAAGTCAATAGTACAGGGAACTGAAGATTCAGAACATGCAGCAGAGGAATTACACAGAAAAAGCTGGGCGTTCAAAACGCCCAGTGAAGAAGGACAGACTGGCGTTTAAACGCCAGCCAGGGTGCCTGATTGGGCCTTTAACGCCCAAAAAGGTAGTGCATTGGGCGTTAAACGCCAGAATGTGCACCATTCTGGGCGTTTAACGCCAGGATGGCACAAAGGGGAGGATTTTGTTTTCAAATCAATTTTTTTCCAAGTTTTCAAAGTTTTTCATACTCAAATCTTTTTCAAATCATATCTTTTCAATCAAATGTTTTCAAAATCAATTTCTTTCCTTTTTCAAAGATACTTGCTATCAATTAATGATTTGATTCAACATTTCAAGTATGTTGCCTTTTCTGTTGAGAAAGGTTTAATGTTTGAATCATATCTTTTCTTGTTAGGCAAGTCTTTAATTTTCAAAATCAAATCTTTTTAAAATTGTTTTCAAATCATATTTTCTCAATCACATTTTTTTAAAACCAATCATATCTTCTTAACCACATCATTTTCAAAATAGTTTTCAATCAAATCTTTTTGACTTCTAATTTCAAAATCTTTTTCAAAAATCACTTGATTTCTTTCCCACTCTTATTTTCGAAAATTAATTAATGTTTTTCAAAATGTTTTCAAATTCTTTTACTTAATTTTCGAAAAAAAAATTACCTTCCCTCTTCTCACATCTTTCTATTTATGGAGTACCACTCCTCCTCAATGCACAATCCGAACTCTATCTGACTAAGTTCGAATTCTTCTCCTTCCTTCTTCCATTTTTCTTTTCCTCTGACACCTCAAGGAATCTCTATACTGTGACATAGAGGATTCCATATTTTCTTATTCTCTTCTCTTTCATATGAGCAGGAACAAAGACAAAGGCATTCTTGTTGAAGCTGACCCTGAACCTGAAAGGACCTTGAAGCGAAAGCTAAGAGAAGCTAAGGCACAACTCTCTGCAGAGGACCTAACAGAAATCTTCAAAGAAGAAGAACACATGGCAGCCGAAAACAACAACAATGCCAACAATGCAAGGAAGGTGCTAGGTGACTTTACTGCACCTACTCCCGACTTCTATGGGAGAAGCATCTCTATCCCTGCCATTGGAGCAAACAACTTTGAGCTTAAGCCTCAATTAGTTTCTCTAATGCAACAGAATTGCAAGTTCCATGGACTTCCATTGGAAGATCCTCATCAGTTCTTAGCTGAATTCTTGCAAATCTATGACACTGTCAAGACTAATGGGGTTGACCCTGAGGTCTACAGACTTATGATATTCCCTTTTGCTGTAAGAGACAGAGCTAGGACATGGTTGGACTCACAACCTAAAGAGAGCCTGGAATCATGGGAAAAGCTAGTCAATGCCTTCTTGGCAAAGTTCTTTCCACCTCAAAAATTGAGTAAGCTTAGAGTGGAAGTCCAAACCTTCAGACAGAAGGATGGAGAATCCCTCTATGAAGCTTGGGAAAGATACAAACAATTGATCAGAAAATGTCCTTCTGACATGCTTTCTGAATGGAGCATCATAGGTATTTTCTATGATGGTCTCTCTGAACTATCCAAGATGTCTTTGGATAGCTCTGCTGGAGGATCTCTTCATCTGAAGAAGACGCCTACAGAAGCTCAAGAGCTAATTGAAATGGTTGCAAATAACCAATTCATGTACACTTCTGAAAGGAATCCTGTGAACAATGGGACTAATCAGAAGAAAGGAGTTCTTGATATTGATACTCTGAATGCCATTCTGGCTCAGAACAAGATATTGACTCAACAAGTCAATTTGATCTCTCAAAGTCTGTCTGGAATGCAAAATGCACCAAGCAGTACTAAGGATGCTTCATCTGAAGAAGAAGCTTATGATCCTGAGAACCCTTCAATGGAAGAGGTGAATTACCTAGGAGAACCCTATGGAAACACCTATAATTCTTCATGGAGAAATCATCCAAATTTCTCATGGAAGGATCAACAGAGACCTCAACAAGGTTTCAACAACAATAATGGTGGAAGAAACAGGTTTAGCAATTGCAAGCCTTTTCCATCATCTTCTCAGCAACAGACAGAGAATTCTAAGCAGAACCCCTCTGACTTAGCAACTATGGTCTCTGATCTAATCAAAACCACTCAAAGTTTCATGACTGAAACAAGGTCCTCCATTAGGAATTTAGAGGCACAAGTGGGACAGCTGAGCAAGAAAATTACTGAACTCCCTCCTAGTACTCTCCCAAGCAATACAGAAGAAAATCCAAAAGGAGAGTGCAAGGCCATCAACATGGCCGAATTTGGAGAGGAAGGAGAGGAAGTGAACGCCACTGAGGAAGACCCCAATGGGCGTCCACTAACCTCCACTGAGTTCCCCAATGAGGAACCATGGGAATCTGAGGCTCAAAATGAGACCATAGAGATTCCATTGGACTTACTTCTGCCTTTCATGAGCTCTGATGAGTATTCTTCCTCTGAAGAGGATGAGTATGTCACTGAAGAGCAAGTTGCTAAATACCTTGGAGCAATCATGAAGCTAAATGACAAGCTATTTGGAAATGAGACTTGGGAGGATGAACCCCCTTTGCTCACCAATGAATTGAATGACTTGTCTAGGCAGAAATTACCTCAAAAGAGGCAGGACCCTGGGAAGTTTTCCATACCTTGTACCATAGGCACCATGACCTTCAACAAGGCTCTGTGTGACTTAGGGTCAAGTGTAAACCTCATGCCTCTCTCTGTAATGGAGAAACTAGGGATCTTTGAGGTGCAAGCTGCAAGAATCTCATTAGAGATGGCAGACAACTCAAGAAAACAAGCTCATGGACTTGTAGAGGATGTTTTGGTGAAGATTGAAGACCACTACATCCCTGCTGATTTCATAGTCCTAGAGACTGGGAAGTGCATGGATGAATCCATCATCCTTGGCAGACCCTTCCTAGCCACAGCAAAAGCTGTGATTGATGTTGATAGAGGTGAACTGATCATTCAAGTGAATGAAGAATCCTTTGTGTTTACGGCTCAAGGATATCCCTCTGTCACTATAGAGAGGAAGCATGAAGAGCTTCTCTCAAATCAGAGTCAAGCAGAGCCCCCACAGTCAAACTCTAAGTTTGGTGTTGGGAGGCCACAACCAAACTCTAAGTTTGGTGTTGAACCCCCACATTCAAACTCCAAGTTTGGTGTTGGGAGGTTCCAACATTGCTCTGAGAAAATGTGAGGCTCCATGAGAGCCATCTGTCAAGCTAATGACACTAAAGAAGCGCTTGTTGGGAGGCAACCCAATGTTATATTTTACATATTTTCTTTTGTTATTTTATTTTATTTTGTAGGTTGATGATCATGAGAAGTCACAAAATCAATTGAAAAAGCAAAAACAGAATGAAAAACAGGAAGAAAAATAGCACACCCTGGAGGAAGAACCTACTGGCGTTTAAACGCCAGTGAGGATAGCAGGTGGGCGTTTAACGCCCAGGCTGGCACCATTCTGGGCGTTTAACGCCAGAAAGGGGCACCAGACTGGCGTTAAACGCCAGGAAAGGGCAAGAACCTGACGTTAAACGCCAGAAATGGGCACCAGCCCGGCGTTTAACGCCAGAATTGGCTCAAAACGTGATTTTGCATGCCATTTGGTGCAGGGATGACTTTTCCTTGACACCTCAGGATCTGTGGACCCCACAGGATCCCCACCAACCCCACCACTCTCTCTCTTCTTCCCCATTCACCAATCACCTCAATACCTCTTCCCCAAAAACCCTTCACCTATCAAATCCCATCTTCTCTTCACCACTCACATCCATCCTTCACAAAACCCCACCTACCTCACCCTTCAAATTCAAACCACTTTCCCTCCCAAACCCATCCATACATGACCGAACCATGAGCCCCCCCTCTCCTATATAAACCCTTCTTCACCCCTTCATTTTCACACAACCTAAACACCACTTCTCCCCCTCTTTGGCCGAACACAAAGCCATTCCCTTCTTCCTCATTTCTTCTTCTTCTACTCTCTTCTTTCTTCTTTTGCTCGAGGACGAGCAAACCTTTTAAGTTTGGTGTGGTAAAAGCATTGCTTTTTGTTTTTCCATAACCATTTATGGCATCCAAGGCCGGAGAAACCTCTAGAAAGAGGAAAGGGAAGGCAAAAGCTTCTACCTCCGAGTCATGGGAGATGGAGAGATTCATCTCAAGGGTGCATCAAGACCACTTCTATGAAGTTGTGGCCTTGAAGAAGGTGATCCCCGAGGTCCCCTTTTCACTCAAAAAAGGTGAATATCCGGAGATCCGACATGAGATCCGAAGAAGAGGTTGGGAAGTTCTTACCAACCCCATTCAACAAGTCAGAATCTTAATGGTTCAAGAGTTCTATGCCAATGCATGGATCACCAAGAACCATGATCAAAGTGTGAACCCGAACCCAAAAAATTGGCTTACTATGGTTCGGGGAAAATACTTGGATTTTAGTCCGAAAAATGTAAGGTTGGCATTCAACTTGCCTATGATGCAAGGAGATGAACATCCTTACACTAGAAGGGTCAACTTTGATCAAAGGTTGGACCAAGTCCTCACTGACATTTGTGAAGAGGGCGCCCAATGGAAGAGAGATTCAAGAGGAAAGCCGGTTCAATTGAGAAGGCATGACCTCAAGCCCGTGGCTAGAGGATGGTTGGAGTTTATCCAACGCTCAATCATTCCCACTAGCAACCGGTCCGAAGTTACTCTAGACCGGGCCATCATGATTCATAGCATCATGATTGGAGAAGAAGTGGAAGTTCATGAGGTTATAGCTCAAGAACTTTATAAGGTGGCGGACAAGTCCTCTACCTTGGCAAGGTTAGCTTTTCCTCATCTCATTTGTCACCTTTGTTATTCAGTTGGAGTTGACATAGAGGGAGACACCCCCATTGATGAGGATAAGCCCATCACTAAGAAAAGGATGGAGCAAACAAGAGACCCCTCTCATCATGAGATCCCTGAGATGCCTCAAGGGATGCACTTTCCTCCATAAGACTATTGGGAGCAACTGAACACCTCCCTAGGAGAATTGAGTTCCAACATGGGACAACTAAGGGTGGAGCACCAAGAACATTCCATCCTCCTCTATGAAATTAGAGAAGATCAAAGAATCATGAGAGAGGAGCAACAAAGACAAGGAAGAGACATTGAGGAGCTCAAGCACTCCATAAGACCTTCAAGAGGAAGAACAAGCCGCCATCACTAAGGTGGACCCGTTCTTTAATCTCCTTGTTCTTTATTTCCCTGTTTTTTCGAATTTTAGTGCTTATGTCTATCTATGTTTGTGTCTTGTGATCATTAGTATCTTAGTGTCTATGCCTTAAAGTTATGAATGTCCTATGAATCCATCACCTCTCTTGAATAAAAAATGTTCTTAATTGAAAAAAAAAGAAAGAATTGCATGAATTTTGAATTTTATAACAGTTTGATTATTTTGATGTGGTGGCAATGTTTTTGTTTTCTGAATGTATGCTTAAACAGTGCATATGTCTTTTGAATTTGTGATTCATGAATATTGGCTCTTGAAAGAATGATGAAAAAGGAGACATGTTACTGAGGATCTGAAAAATCATTAAAAATGATTCTTGAAGCAAGAAAAAGCAGTGAATACGAAGAAAAAAAAAAGAGAGAAAAGAGACGAAAAAAAAAAAGAGAAAGAAGAAAGGAATAAAGTTGTGATCCAAGGCAAGAAGAGTGTGCTTAAGACCCCTGGACACCTCTAGTTGGGGACTCTAGCAAAACTGAGTCACAATCTGAAAAGGTTCACCCAATTATGTGTCTGTGGCATGTATGTATCCGGTGGTAATACTGGAAGACAGAGTGCTTTGGGCCACGGCCAAGACTCAATAAGTAGCTGTGTTCAAGAATCATCATACCTAACTAGGAGAATCAATAACACTATCTGGATTCTGAGTTCCTAAAGAAGCCAATCATTCTGAATTTCAAAGGATAGAGTGAGATGCCAAAACTATTCAGAGGCAAAAAGCTAAAGCCCCGCTCATCTAATTAATACTGATCTTCATAGATATTTTTGGAGTTCATTGCATATTCTCTTCTTTTTATCTTATTTGATTTTTAGTTGCTTGGGGACAAGCAACAATTTAAGTTTGGTGTTGTGATGAGCGGATAATTTGTACGCTTTTTGGCATTGTTTTTAGTATGTTTTTGGTATGATCTAGTTAGTTTTTAGTATATTTTTATTAGTTTTTAGTTAAAATTCACTTTTCTGGACTTTACTATGAGTTTGTGTGTTTTTCTGTGATTTCAGGTATTTTTCTGGCTGAAATTGAGGGACCTGAGCAAAAATCTGATTCAGAGACTGAAAAGGACTGCAGATGCTGTTGGATTCTGACCTCCCTGCACTCGAAGTGGAATTCTGGAGCTACAGAAGCCCAATTGGCGCGCTCTCAACGGCGTTGGAAAGTAGACATCCTGGGCTTTCCAGCAATATATGATAGTCCATACTTTGCCCAAGATTTGATGGCCCAAATCGGCGTTCAAAGTCACCTTCAGATTTCCCAGCGTTAAACGCCGGAACTGGCACCAAAATGGGAGTTAAACGCCCAAACTGGCATAAAAGCTGGCGTTTAACTCCAAGAAGAGTCTCTACATGAAAATGCTTCATTGCTCAGCCCAAGCACACACCAAGTGGGCCCGGAAGTGGATTTTTATGTCATTTACTCATCTTTGTAACCCTTAGGCTACTAGTTTTCTATAAGTAGGACCTTTTACTATTGTATTGGAATCTTCGGATCTTTGGAATCTTTTGTTCTTGAGATCTTTTGATCACTTTGGGAGGCTGGCCATTCGGCCATGCCTAGACCTTGTCCTTATGTATTTTCAACGGTGGAGTTTCTACACACCATAGATTAAGGTGTGGAGCTCTGCTATACCTCGAGTATTAATGCAATTACTATTGTTCTTCTATTCAATTCCGCTTGTTCTTTGTCCAAGATATCACTTGTTCTTCAACTTGATGAATGTGATGATCCGTGACACTCATCATCATTCTCACCTATGAACGTGTGACTGACAACCACCTCCGTTCTACCTTAGATTGGGTGAATATCTCTTGGATTCCTGATACACGATGCATGGTTGATCGCCTGACAACCGAGTGCTCGCCTGACAAACGAGCCAGCCATTCTGTGAGATCAGAGTCTTCGTGGTATAGGCAAGAACTGATGGCGGCATTCAAGAGAATCCGGAAGGTCTAACCTTGTCTGTGGTATTCTGAGTAGGATTCAATGATTGAATGACTGTGACGTGCTTCAAACTCCTGAAGGCGGGGCGTTAGTGACAGACGCAAAAGAATCAATGGATTCTATTCCGGCCTGATCGAGAACCGACAGATGGATAGCCGTGCCGTGATAGGGTGCGTTGAACATTTCCACTGAGAGGATGGGAGGTAGCCACTGACAACGGTGAAACCCTTGCATAAGCTTGCCATGGAAAGGAGTAAGAAGGATTGGATGAAGACAGTAGGAAAGCAGAGAGACGGAAGGGACACAGCATCTTCATGCGCTTATCTGAAACTCCCACCAATGAATTGCATAAGTATCTCTATCTTTATCTTTATGTTTTATTCATCATCTATACCCATTTGAGTCTGCCTGACTAAGATTTACAAGGTGACCATAGCTTGCTTCATACCAACAATCTCCGTGGGATCGACCCTTACTCGCGTAAGGTTTATTACTTGGACGACCCAGTGCACTTGCTGGTTAGTTGTGCGGAGTTGTGATGAAGAGTTGAGATTGCAATGAGCGTACCATGTTGATGGCGCCATTGATGATCACAATTTCGTGCACCAACGAGCTTCAAACTCGTGACTGTTGGGCGCAATGATAGTGTGCAAAAGAATAAATGTATTCTATTCTGACACGATCGAGAACCGACAGCTGATTAACCATATGGGAAACCATAGAGGACATGTTTTCACTGAGAGGACGGATGGTAGCCATTGACAACAGTGATCCACCAACATACAGCTTGCCATGGAAGGGAGTACGCATGATTGGATGAGAACAGTAGGAAAGCAGAGGTTCAGAGGCAACAAAGCATCTCCAAACGCTTATATGAAATTCTAACTAAGGAACTACATAAGTGACTTTATTTTATTTTATGTTTTATTGTTCTTTTTACTATCAAACTTCATAACCATTTGAATCCGCCTGACTGAGATTTACAAGATGACCATAGCTTGCTTCAAGCCGAAAATTTTCGTGGGATCGACCCTTACTCACGTAAGGTATTACTTGGACGACCCAGTGCACTTGCTGGTCAGCTATGTGGAGCTGTGAAAAGTGTGAATCACAATTTCGCATACCAGTCACTAAATAAAGCTAAGAAATGAGAAAGGAACGATCATACCATGGTGGGTTGTCTCCCACCTAGCACTTTTAGTTAAAGTCCTTAAGTTGGACATTTGGTGAGCTTCTTGTCAGGGCGGCTTATGCTTGAACTCGTCCAGGAATCCCCACCAATGTTTGCAATTCCAAAAGCCTCCGGGGTCCCAAACTAGGTGCATAAAGCCTTCAAGAAAGTTAAAGCTAGTGACAAGACCCCAAGAGTGTTGATGGCTGAAACGAATTCCCGTGTCCCAAACCTCTTGTTGATTATCATCCTTCCAACCGGGTGGCAAGCAATTTGAATTCTCACTGAAGTGTCCAAACAACATCCTAAACCCATTCAATTGAACTCTACACCAACCGTTGCATTTTAACTTAGAGCATACAACCATATTAAACCTTGCTTGACAGCTCTTCCCACTGACCATCTCCCTCTTACTCTTAAGGCCACAGAGAGCTCTAAGTTGCCCATTCGTCTCAAGCAAAGCATATTCAAGTGGGCTAATTAAGCTTAGGGATGAAAGATTTACCCACTTGAATGAATGAATGGATGGTGATGGCTTTGGGGGAGGTGTTTCTGATGATCTTGCAAGCTCCTCTCCCTTGTGTTCTTTCTTGACAACTTCCACCTCTTTGCAAGCTTTTTCAATTTCAACCTCTTCCTCTTGGTAGCTTTCTTCCAATTTAATCTCTTCTTCACTACTTACCAAGGGCATGGGGGGTTGTGCTTCTTCTTCATTAATCTCCATCTCTTGATTAGCCTCTTCAAAGTTTTCAACCATGATATGCCTTGGAGGTTGTACACCCTCCTCAGCATCAATTTTAAATGTCTTGGAAGGAGGCTCTATGACTGGACTTTCCCATGGAGGTTTCGTATCTCCCAGGTTTTCAACCACTTCCTCCTCTTCAATATTTACTGCTTTGTCCAGTTATTTTAGTATAAAATCGTACTCCTCCTTAATGATTTCCCTTCCATGACAACTTTCTTCAGCTACCCATTCATCTTCAAGGGTCTCTCCTACCTCCACATTTTGGGCCTCCTCTTGCTCCTTTGGAAATAAGGCCGCGTGTAACCGATCCATTGTGACCCTAAGGCGATCTCTTCTCTCTTGTTCCATGTTACTAGCATAATTGGGATCGTGTTGCTCTTGGATTGATGGATGTGGATATTCTTGCACAGAGGGTGGTGGTGTAGTGAAGCTTGGGGGTTGAATATTAGAGGTAGAGGGTTGGTCCATGCGGGATATAAGATTTTAGAGTTTAGAGGTGAGACCAACAAGAGAGGTAAGTGTGTTCTCCATGGAGGTTTGGGGTGGATAGGAGGGTTCATTTGTTGGGAGAAAGGGCTCACAACACGTAGGTGGTTCCTCTTGATAAGGATATGGAAATGGTGTATATTGAGGTGGTGGTTCTATGTATGGTTCATATGGTGGTTGGTATGGTAGATAAGGGTTAGGGTCATATGAAGGCGAATGGTGAAAAGGGGCTTGTGAGTATGGTGGTTCAGAGTTATGTTGAGGAGGTAGTTCATAAGCATATGGTGGGCTTGTTGGTAACTACAAGGGGGTCCACCATATTCATCATCTTGGTACACACCCTGGAATGGCTCTTGACCATAGTAATTTCGTGGAGGTTGGTTGTCACGAAGAGGTCCACCATAACTATTGTCTTGGTATGCATCATAAAATGGTTGTTGGCTATAGCGCATTGGAGGGGGTTGTTGCCAAGAGGGTTGATCAAATCCTTGTGGCGCCTCCCATCTTTGATTCTTCCAACCTTAATGCCTGTTCTCATTATAGCTTCCATTCCTTACAACAACATTGGAACTAAACTTAAAGCCAGAGGGGTGAAAATTCATAGTAGCTAATAAAAATTAAAAACAAAAGACAAATAAATAAGCAAAAACAAATATTTACAATAACCAATAATAAGGCACACGTTTGCAATTCTTCGGCAACGGCGCCATTTTGACGAACGGGCTTTTGCTAGTAAAGAATTCACTAAAGTAATCACGTTGTAAGTATAGTTTCTAAACCAACGAAAATCCTTTCATACAAAAACTTGGTTGTCACAAGTAACAAACCCCTAATAGAATTGATAACCAAAGTATTTAAACCTCGGATCGTCTCTCAAGGAATTGCAGGGAAGTATGCTTATAATTGGTTATGGAAAAGTATGTTTTAGGGGTTTTGGATAAGAGAACAAGAAAAAGTAAATTGCAAACGGAATAAACTAATAACTAGAAAAGCTCTTGGCAAGGTATGAGAACTGGAAGTCCTATCCTAGTTATCCTTATTAATTGTGATGAGAATTGTTCATTGCTCCCACTTAGTTAACCCTCAACGAATGAAGGAAAGTCAAGTAGACTAATCAATTTGATTCCTCAAGTCCTAGTCAACTCCTAAGGAGAGACTAGCTTTAGTGGAATCCAAATCAATAAGCAACTTTCAATTATCAATCAACAAAGGAGTTTGATAACTCAAGTGTTACCAATTACTCAACCAAGCCAAGAACATAGAATCCTACTCTAACATCCTTCTAAGCATTTTGTCAAGTACTTGGAGGGCATAACATAAAAACATAGAAAAGCAATAAGAGATAATAAAACCCAAACAATCAATTGCATTAATATGGAAATTGAATCTAACATCAAAAGTTCACAAACTAAAGTAATAACAATGAGTAATCAATAAGAGTAGAAGAGAAATCCTAAATCTTAAAGCCTAGAGAGAGGAGAGAGCCTCTCTCTCTAAAAACTACATCTAAAACCTAAAATTATGTGAATGAAAGTTAATGAATGAATCAATGGATTCCCCCACTCTGTAGCCTCTAATCTGTGTTTTCTGGGCCGAAAATTGGGTCAAAAGTAGCCCAGAAATCGCCCCCAGTGATTTCTGATACGTCCAGCACATGCGCAAGTCACGCATACGCGTCGTCCACGTGTACGCGTGGATTGAACTTTTGCCAGGTCATGCGTACGCGTGATCCACGTGTGCGTATCGCCCAACAGCCAGGAAGCTATGGCAAATTATATATTGTTGCGAAGCGCCGAATGTTAGCTTTCCAACGCAACTGAAACCGCCTCATTTGGACCTCTGTAGCTCAAGTTATGACCATTTGAGTGCGAAGAGGTCAGGGCTGACAGCTTTGCAGTTCCTTCAGTTTCTTGTATTCCTTCCTCTTTTGCATGCTTCCTTTCCATCCTCTAAGCCATTCCTGCCCTGTAATCTCTGAAAACACTTAACACATATATCACGACACCGAATGGTAATAAGAGAGGATTAATATTAGCAAATATAAGGCCAAAGAAGCATGTTTTCAATCATAGCACAAAATCATGAAGGAAAACGTAAAACATGCGAATTGTATGAATAACTGTGAGAATAATGGATAAAATCCACTAGATTAAGCACAGGATAAACCCTAAAAATGGGGTTTATCACCGCTGCCACTTGAGGTGGCTGCTGGGCTGCCGCCGAACCGGCTCGGAGACTGTCGTTGTTTTGGTTGAGCCGTTCTTTCTTAATTTCAGTAAGTATTTCTATTTCGAAAGCCCTGCGTTAGTGTTCTATTCTGTGTAATAAAGTGTTTACGATGTTGATGGTTCTAGGAGCTAGAATCCGAGTTTACTTATGGCATTAAAGCTGTTTCTGCTCTTGAGATAGAGCGAGTGGAGCCGAGGTTTTGGTTGTTGGTGATTTCGGGTTGAGAGAGAAGGTCCCTGTGATGCGTTTGGGTTATTGTTTTGCGTTTTGAGGTAGGGGCGCTTTCCAAAAATTATGTTTTATATATTGGAATTATTACATATGGATACTGATGTGAGACCATGTATATTTGGTGATTATATCAGTCTTATGTATTGTTTGGCTGTTTGAATGTTTATTTGACTGGATTGTTGTGTGGCTTTGTGAAACGGAATGTTTTTCAAATTGATTCTTTTAATGATTTGAGATTGAGTTTAATCCATTGAGAATTGATTTGAGTTGAGTTAATTTTCTTGATAATGTAAAAAATAGAATACACCTTTGGATTCTGCCTGGTTTACTTTAATTGATTTGCTTTTGATAAATGAATTGTTACTGAACCATTTCTTTAAAGTTTTGGAAATGAGTTTAATCGATTGATAATGATTTTATTTTGAAACGGTTTCCTTGAAATATGAAAATGAGGTGACTGTTGGATTTAGCTTGCTTTTGAACTGATTTTGGATCTGGACTGTTGAAACGGATCGTGGAACGGTTTAGTTGGGAACCGGGTGGCAAAGTCCAAATTTTAGGGGAGGTGCTGCCGAAATTCTGATAGAATCCGGGACTTCATTGAAATGTTATCTGGAAAAATTATGAGTTAAAGACTCCTACTATTTTATTTGAATTATCAAGAAAGGGATGATTCATGTTTTTGAAATGAATTATTAAAGAGGAAATTGTGATTTAGTCTTGTTTCTTAAGAAAAGTATTGTATCTCTTTGGGAGAAGGTTATTTAGACGAAACTTATGTTTTAAAGCTGTTTTAAATGTGAAAAGGGCTAAGTCTTTGAATTTGACTTGAGGGTTTCAATTAGAGGAGTTTCATTGACTTTGAAAGAACTTGAACGTCTATTGACAAGTTTCATTTTTAAAATGTTTTGGGAAAACTTTTAAGTACTCTTTGGATTCTGAATTTTGACAAGACTAAAACAATTTTGAGCAGTTTGAAATGCTTTAGAATTTATCATGGGGTTGAAGCTAGTTTTTGTTTAAGTAAAGAAAATGGCTTTGAAAGGAGTAATTGATTACATGACTCGGTTTGGCTTAGATCCTATTTTATTACTCAAATTAGGAAGCCAAGGTTTTAATGATTTTAGGTGAATTTGACGAAATGAGTTATGTTATTTTCCCCTAAAGACTTGAGACTCTGCTGAGGAACTTTTGATATAAAATCCCGTCGTTGGATGGATGATTTTGAACATTTCAAAATAAATCTTTAATTTCCATGGTTTTGGAAGTTTTGGAAAGAGGATGCCGAGAGTGGCTTTGTTTTAAAAAGGGAACTTACCTTGAGGAAAAGGGGCTTATGAGCCTGAGATGATTTGAGAAAAAGTGATTTATGGCTTAAATGCAAATTTTATGAATTTGATGATGTTGAATGGTGGAAGTGTTATTTTGATATGAGCCGGAATGGCTGTGTATGAAAATGAATCATGGCTAATTGCGAAATATGTTTTGAGCCGGATGGCTGACTATGAATTATGAATTTAAGCTGGATGGCTGAGATGAATGTTGATTTATGGCTGAGAATAAATACATATATGCTGAGGTATTGATATTGTAATTTTGCACTTCCACTTATCTGAGATACGAGTTTCCCTGGGTGAAAGCAGTGGCTAGCCACCATGTGCTCCAGGTGGAGATTCGATACTCTGCTGACCCTATGTTGTAAGTGTGGCCGGGCACTGTGAAAGTCCTGGATGAGCTTGCCCCCGTGAATATGCACCAGTGAGGGTGTTGGATATGAATTATAAATTATGAATTTTATTGAGTATAACTCGAGTTGGGGATGCACGACAGAGGGACAGTCCAATGGTTAGCTACCAGGACTTGTCGGGTTGGCTATATAACCGACAGATGATATCATCAGCCACTAGGATAGGCATGCATCATATGCATCTATGTGACATTGTTTGGGTGTGCATATTGTACTTGGTTTGCCTTTGTGACTACTTCTGATTAACTGCTAATTGTTCTACTTGCAATAACTGTTTGTTTGTGCTTGAACCTTCCTATTTATGTTTGCGACTGAGACTCTGTTAGAATGTGGTGATTGGTCGTTGGTTGGATTGTTTGGGCCTAGGGCCGTGGTTGAAATGAGATGGACCGATGGTTGGTTTCGGTTTTGTGTTTCTGGTTTGGAAAAGTATGAAAGGCTAATTGGTTCAGAATAGATAAACCTTTTTGAAAGGCTTTTGAGTTTTTAAGGATTGAATAGTTCCTCTTTTAGAAAAGATTTCACACTTTACTTTTATTGTAAACCATTGTTTTTGAAAAGAGGCACAAGACGGTTATTAATCATTGATACGGTTTACCTTCACGTATCCTATTACAGTAATTTCTAAAAACCCTCTACTGAGAACCCTTTCGAGGATGATGTTCTCACCCACTGGTCCACGAAATTGTGTAGCCAATATTAATGGACTATTTAACACAGCTTCGCACAACTAACCAGCAAGTGCACTGGGTCGTCCAAGTAATACCTTACGTGAGTAAGGGTCGATCCCACGGAGATTATTGGTTTGAAGCAAGCTATGTTTATTTTATTATTCTTAGTCGGGATATTAATTAAAATTATCAGTTGGAATTATTAGAAAAATAAAAGAGTGTGAAATAGTTACTTGTTGTGCAGTAATGGAGAATATGTTAGGGTTTTTGGAGATGCTTTGTCCTCTGAATTCCTGCAACATAATGCTTACTCACTTTCATAAATGCAAGGCTCCTTCCATGGCAAGCTGTATGTAGGGAATCACCATTGTCAGTGGCTACCTCCCATCCTCTCAGTGAGAATGGTCCAAATGCTCTGTCACAGCACGGCTAATCATCTGTCGGTTCTCAATCAGGTTGGAATAGAATCTAATGATTCTTTTGCGTCTGTCACTAACGCCCAGCCTTCAGGAGTTTGAAGCTCGTCACATTCATCCAATCCGGGAATCCTACTCAGAATACCACAGACAAGGTTTAGACTTTCTGGATTCTCATGAATGCCGCCATCAATCTAGCTTATACCACGAAGATTCTGATTAAGGAAGCTAACAGATACTCATTCAATCTGATGTAGAACGGAGGTGTTTGTCAGGCACACTTCATGGATTGAGGAAGGTGATGAGTGTCACGGATCATCACCTTCTCCATAATTAAGCGCGAATGAACATCTTAGATAGGAACACGCATGTTTGAAAGGAGAAACAGAAACAATTGCATTAATTCATCGAGACGCTGTAGAGCTCCTCACCCCCAACAATGGAGTTTAGAGATTCATGCCGTCAAAGTGTATAAAATTCAGATCTAAAAATGTCATGAGGTCCAAAATAAATCTCTAAAAGTTGTTTAAATACTAAGCTAGTAACCTAGGTTTACAGAATATGAGTAAACTAAGATAATTGGTGCAGAAATCCACTTCTGGAGCCTACTTGGTGTGTGCTGGGGCTGAGACTTAAGCCTCTCACGTGCTTGGGCTGTTTATGGAGTTGAACGCCAGGTTGTAACGTGTTTTGGGCGTTGAACTCCAACTTGTAACCTGTTTCTGGCGCTGGACGCCAGACTGCAACATGGAACTGGCGTTGATCGCCAGTTTACGTCGTCTATCTTCACGCAAAGTATGAACTATTATATATTGCTGGAAAGCCCTGGATGTCTACTTTCCAACCCAATTAAGAGCGCGTCAATTGGACTTCTATAGCTCCAAAAAATCCATTTCGAGTGCAGGGAGGTCAGGATCCAACAGCATCAGCAGTCCTTTTTCAGCCTAACTCAGATTTTTGCTCAGCTCCCTCAATTTCAGCCAGAAAATACCTGAAATCACAGAAAAACACACAAACTAGTAGTAAAGTCCAGAAATATGATTTTTTCCTAAAAACTAATAATATTTTACTAAAAACTAATTAAAACATACTAAAATCTACATGAAATTACCCCCAAAAAGCGTATAAAATATCCGTTCATCACAACACCAAACTTAAACTGTTGCTTGTCCCCAAGCAACTAGATGAATAAAAGAGGATAAAAAGAAATCAAGAAGAAATAATATCTCAGAGTTTAAGTGAAGCTCAGATTCTAATTAGATGAGCGGGGCTAGTAGCTTTTTGCTTCCAAACAGTTTTGGCATCTCACTTTATCCTTTGAAATTCAGAATGATTGGCATCCATAGGAACTCATAATTCAGATAGTATTATTGATTTTCCTAGTTAAGTATGTGATTCTTGAACACAACTACTTTTATGAGTCTTGGCCGTGGCCCTAAGCACTTTGTTTTCCAGTATTACCACCGGATACACAAATGCCACAGACACATGACTGGGTGAACCCTTTTCAGATTGTGACTCAGCTTTGCTAGAGTCCCCAGTTAGAGGTGTCCAGAGCTCTTAAGCACACTCTTTTTGCTTTGGATCACGACTTTAACCACTCAGTCTCAAGCTTTTCACTTGGACCTTCATGACACAAGCACATGGTTAGGGACAGCTTGATTTAGCCGCTTAGGCCTGGATTTTATTTCCTTGGGCCCTCCTATCCATTGATGCTCAAAGCCTTGGATCTTTTTTTACCCTTGCCTTTTGGTTTTAAGGGCTATTGGCTTTTTCTGCTTGCTTTTTCTTTCTATTTTTTTTCACTTTTCTTCTTTCTTTTTTTTGCAAGCTTGTTTTTTCACTGCTTTTTCTTGCTTCAAGAATCACTTTCATGATTTTTCAGATCATCAATAACATTTCTCTTGTTCATCATTCTTTCAGGAGCCAACAATTTTAACATTCATAAAATTCAATATCAAAAATATACACTGTTCAGGCATTCATTCAGAAGACAAAAAGTATTGCCACCACATATAAATAATTAGAATTTTCCTTATTAAGAACTCGAAAAAAATATTGCCTCTTTATTCTAAAAATCTACTATTTTATTCATGTTTGATGATGATGAGTAAAATAAATTATAGCTTAATTGGAGATAAAATCAAAATAGAGATACTAATTACTACTACTAATATATAACTTCTAAGGTAAATTCATAATAAGAACAGTTATCACAGAGTTAAGGTAAAGATTAGGACTCAACAACCTTTATTTTGGGAAGTGGGGGTTCCTCTAGTCTGTGGGATGCTTGATCCTTCAAGAGATAATTTTTGACGCTTCAGTTCCTTCAAGTCACATCCTTGCTCTTCCTGTTCCCTTAGGTGCCATGATCTTGATGAGTTTTAGCTCAGTGATCATGGCAAATCACAACAAACTTAGAGGTTTGCTTGTCCTCAAGCAAAAGAAAGGATAGGAGAGAAATAGAGGGAGAGGCAATTTTGAAATCCAAAAGATATGATGAGTTGAAAAAGATTTGAAAAAGATTTGGATTGGAAAAAGATTTGTGTTTATGAATTAAGATACATTGGTTTTTAGAAATTAGGATTAAAATTTTTGGAATTGAAGGATGATATTTTGAAACATGTTTATGCAAGAAATCATGAATTGAAACATAAAAATTAGAAAATTTGTGAAGAAAAACGAATTTTACCTCCTCCCCACCATTCTGGCGTTAAACGCCCAAATGCTGCATGCTTTGGGCGTTTAACGCCCAGTTGCTGCTTCTCCTGGGCGTTCAACGCCCAGCTGTTGCTTCTTTCTGGCGTTGAACGCCAGGAAGTCCTTTGTCACTGGGCGTTTTTCTAAACGCCCAGGATGCTGTAATTCTGGCGTTAAACGCCCAGAAGAAGCTTCTTTCTGGCGTTCAACGCCCAAAAGATGCTCCTTTCTGGCGTTCAACACCCAGATGGCTATCCTTACTGGCGTTGAACGCCCAGTGGATGCTTCTTTTGGGCGTTCAACGCCCAAAACATTTCTTACTGGCTTTTTCACGCCAGTGAGCTTCTAAATTCCCCTGTAACTCTATGAATTCAAGTAATTGCTATTTTACCTTTTGAAAATACTTTGACGTATACCTGTAAAAATTTAACAGAAACAAATAAAATTAAATTATGTAAATGGCTGGGTTGCCTCCCAGCAAGCGCTTCTTTATTGTCCTTAGCTGGACTATTACTGAGCTCTAATCAAATCTCAGTTTTGAGCATTCTTGCTCAAAATTGCCTTCAAGATAATGTTTAACTCTCTGTCCATTAACAATGAACTTTTTGTTAGAGTCATTATCCTGAAGCTCTACGTATCCATATGGTGATACACTTGTAATCACATATGGACCTCTCCACTGGGATTTTAATTTCCCGGGGAATAATTTGAGCCTAGAATTAAATAGCAGAACCTTCTGCCCCGGTTCAAAGACTCTGGATAACAGTTTCTTATCATGCCATCTTTTTGCTTTCTCTTTGTAAATTTTTGCATTCTCGAAAGCATTGAGTCTAAATTTCTCGAGCTCATTTAACTGGAGCAATCATTTTTCTCCAGCTAACTTGGCATCAAGGTTTAGGAATCTGGTTGCCCAGTAGGCCTTGTGTTCCAGTTCTACTGGCAAGTGACATACCTTTCCATACACGAGCTGGTATGGAGAGGTCCCTATAGGGGTCTTGAATGCTGTTCTATATGCCCACAGAGCATCATCCAAGCTTCTTGCCCAATCCTTTCTACGGTTAATTACAGTCCATTCCAGGATTCTTTTAAGCTCTCTGTTAGAGACTTCAGCTTGCCCATTTGTCTGTGGATGATATGGAGTGGCTACCCTGTGGTTAACTCCATAACGAACCAAAGCAGAGTCAAGCTGTTTATTGCAGAAATGGGTGCCCCATCACTGATTAATACTCTAGGGGTACCAAATCTGCTGAAGATGTGTTTCTGGAGGAATTTTAACACGGTCTTAGTGTCATTAGTGGGTGTTGCAATAGCTTCCACCCATTTGGATACATAATCCACTGCCACCAGAATATAAGTGTTTGAGTATAATGGTAGGAAAGGTCCCATGAAGTCAATACCCCATACATCAAACAACTCAATCTCTAAGATCCCTTGTTGAGGCATGGCATAACTGTGAGGTAGATTACCAGATCTTTGGCAACTGTCACACTTAAGTACAAACGCTCGGGAATCTTTATAGAGGGTAGGCCAGTAGAAGCCGCATTGGAGGACTCTTGTGGCTGTTCGCTCACTTCCAAAATGTCCTCCATACTGTGATCCATGGCAGTGCCATAGGATCTTCTGCGCTTCTTCTTTAGGCACACATCTACGGATTACTCCATCTGCACATCTCTTAAAGAGATACGGCTCATCCCAAAGATAATACTTTGCATCCGTGATCAGCTTCATTGATTGCTGTCTACTGTATTCTTTGGGTATGAATCTCACTGCCTTGTAGTTTGCAATGTCTGCAAACCATGGCACTTCCTGGATGGCAAAGAGTTGCTCATCCGAAAAGTTTTCAGAGATCTCAGTAAGAGGGAGGGACGCCCCTTCTACTGGTTCTATTCGGGACAGGTGATCTGCTACTTGATTCTCTGTCCCTTTTCTGTCTCTTATTTCTATATCAAACTCTTGCAGAAGCAACACCCATCTTATAAGTCTGGGTTTTGAATCCTGCTTTGTGAGTAGATATTTAAGAGCAGCATGATCAGTGTACACAATCACTTTTGATCCTACTAAATAGGATCTGAATTTGTCAATGGCGTAAAGCACTGCAAGTAGCTCTTTTTCTGTAGTTGTGTAGTTCTTTTGTGCGTCATTTAGAACTCGACTGTCATAGTAAATGACGTGCAGAAGCTTGTCATGCCTTTGTCCCAACACTGCACCAATGGCATGGTCACTGGCATCACACATTAGTTCAAATGGCAATGTCCAGTTTGGTGCAGAGATGATTGGTGCTGTGACCAATTTAGCTTTCAGAGTCTCAAATGCCTGCAGACACTCCTCGTCAAAGATAAATGGCGTGTCAGCAGCTAGCAGGTTGCTCAGAGGTTTGGCGATTTTTGAAAAATCCTTTATAAACCTCCTATAGAATCCTGCATGCCCCAGAAAGCTTCTTATTGCCTTAACATTGGCTGGTGGTGGTAATTTTTCAATTACCTCTACCTTAGCTTGATCCACCTCTATTCCCTTGTTCGAAATTTTGTGCCCAAGGACAATTCCTTCAATCACCATAAAGTGACACTTCTCCCAGTTTAAAACCAGGTTGGTCTCTTGGCATCTCTTTAGAACAAGTGCTAGATGGTTAAGACAGGAGCTGAATGAGTCTCCAAATACTGAAAAGTCATCCATGAAGACTTCCAGAAATTTTCCACCATATCAGAGAAAATTGAGAGCATGCACCTCTGAAAGGTTGCAGGTGCATTGCACAGACCAAATGGCATCCTTCTGTATGCAAATACTCCAGATGGACATGTGAATGCCGTTTTCTCTTGATCCTGGGGGTCTACTGCAATTTGATTATAACCTGAATATCCATCAAGGAAGCAGTAGTATTCATGACCTGCTAGTCTTTCTAGCATCTGGTCTATAAATGGTAAAGGAAAATGATCCTTTCTGGTGGCTGTATTGAGCCTTCTATAATCAATACACATACGCCACCCTGTAATTGTTCTTGTTGGAACCAGTTCATTTTTTTCATTATGAACCACTGTCATGCCTCCCTTCTTAGGGACGACTTGGACAGGGCTTACCCAGGGGCTATCAAAAATAGGATAAATAATCCTAGCCTCTAGTAATTTAGTGACCTCCTTCTGCACCACTTCCTTCATGGCTGGATTCAACCACCTTTGTGGTTGGACCACTGGCTTGGCGTCACCTTCCAATAGGATTTTGTGCATGCATCTGGCTGGGCTAATGCCCTTAAGATCACTGATGGACCACCCAAGAGCTGTCTTGTGTGTCTTTAGCACTTGAATTAGTGCTTCCTCTTCCTGTGGCTCTAAGGTAGAGCTTATGATTACAGGAAAGGTATCACCTTCTCCCAGAAATACATATTTCAGGGATGGTGGTAATGGTTTGAGCTCGGGTTTAGGAGGTTTCTCCTCTTCCTGAAGGATTTTCAGAGGTTCTATTATTCTCTCTGATTCCTCCAGATCAGGCTGAACATCTTTAAAGATGTCCTCTAGCTCTGATTCGAGACTCTCAGCCATATTGACCTCTCTTACCAGAGAGTCAATGATATCAACACTCATGCAGTCATTTGGGGTGTCTGGATGTTGCATAGCTTTGACAACATTCAACTTGAACTCCTCCTCATTGACTCTCAAGGTTACTTCCCCTTTCTAGACGTCAATGAGGGTTCGGCTAGTTGCTAGAAAAGGTCTTCCTAGAACGAGAGTTGCACTCTTGTGCTCCTCCATTTCCAGCACCACAAAGTCAGTAGGAAAGGCAAATGGCCCAACCTTGAAAATCATGTCTTCAATCACGCCTGATGGGTATTTAATGGAGCCATCAGCAAGTTGAAGACATATCCGAGTTGGTTTGACTTCTTCAGTTAAACCAAGCTTTGTGATAATAGATGCAGGTATTAGGTTGATACTTGCCCCAAGATCACATAGAGCTTGCTTGGTACAAGTACCCTCTAATGTACATGGTATCATAAAGCTTCCGGGGTCTTTAAGTTTCTCAGGTGAGCTTTTCAGAATGACTGCACTGCATTCTTCAGTGAGGTAAACTTTTTCAGTTTCCCTCCAATCCTTCTTATGGCTTAAGATCTCTTTCATGAACTTAGCATAAGAGGGTATTTGCTCAAGTGCCTCTGCAAACGGAATCTTTATTTCAAGAGTCCTGAGATAGTCTGCAAAGCGGGCAAATTGCTTATCCTGTTCTGCTTGGCGGAGTTTTTGAGGATAAGGCATTTTGGCTTTGTATTCCTCAACCTTGGTTGCTGTAGGTTTATTGTCTACAGATGTGGGTTGGGAAGCCTTTTTGAAGGGTTATTATCAGCACTTGTATGTGACTGATCCCCCACTAGTGTTTGAATACTAGGGGTAGAAGCTGGAGTGGCGTTAGATGCCAACTCCTTACCTGTTTCTGGCGCCTGAACACCAGAACTGTGCTCCCTTTGGGCGTTCAATGCCAAACCCTTGCTTGTTTCTGGCGTTGAACGCCAGGACTGAGCATGGTTTGGGCGTTCAGCGCCAGCATTGTTCCTCTCTGGGCTCTGATTGTCCTCAGAGGGATTTTGAGTAGCCATGTGTTCATTTCTTGGCTTCCTGCTGCTTTGAAGTGAGGTATTTAATATTTTTCCACTTCTTAATTGAACTGCTTGGCATTCTTCTGTTATTTGTTTTGACAGTTGCTTTTCTGTTTGCTTCAACTGTACGTCTATATTCATATTAGCCATTCTTGTTTCTTGTAATATCTCCTTGAACTCGGCTAGCTGTTTTGTTAGAAAGTCTAATTGCTGATTGAATTCATTAGCCTGATCTACAGGACTGAGTTCATCAGTTACTGTTTTAGCTTCTTCTTTCATGGAAGATTCACTGCTTAGGTACAGATGCTGATTTCTGGCAACTGTATCAATAAGCTCTTGAGCTTCTTCAATTGTTTTTCTCATGTGTATAGATCCACCAACTGAGTGATCTAGGGAAATCTGAGCTTTTTCTGTAAGTCCGTAGTAGAAGATGTCTAATTGCACCCACTCTGAAAACATTTCAGAGGGGCATTTTCTTAGCATCTCTCTGTATCTCTCCCAGGCATCATAAAGGGATTCATTATCTCCTTGTTTGAAGCCTTGGATGCTTAACCTTAGCCGTGTCATCCGTTTTGGAGGAAAATAGTGATTCAGGAATTTTTCTTACAGCTGTTTCCATGTCCTTATGCTGTTCTTAGGTTGGTTATTTAACCACCTCTTAGCTTGATCTTTTACAGCAAATGGAAACAGTAATAATCTGTAGACATCCTGATCTACTTCTTTATCATGTACTGTGTCAGCAATTTGTAAAAATTGTGCCAGAAACTCTGTAGGTTCTTCATGTGGAAGACCGGAATACTGGCAGCTTTGCTGCACCATGATAATGAGCTGAGGATTCAACTCAAAGCTACTAACTCCAATGGAGGGTATACAAATACTACTCCCATATGAAGCAGTAGTGGGGTTAGCATATGACCCCAGAGTCCACCTGGACTGTTCATTTCCACTTAGTTCCATGATGGAGCAAGGGAGATGGTATGGATGTTGATATTGTCTATTTTATTTAATTTATTATATAAAAAAATTAATTTTCAAAATAATAAAATAAAATAAAACAAAAATCGAAATAAAAATAAAATAAATAAAGAAAGAAAATTAAAAATTAAAAATTTGAAAACTTTTATGAAGATTTTCGAAAATTTGAGGAGAGAGAAAGTGGTTAGGATATTTTTGAAAAAGATATATTTTTTTTAAAACTTAAAAAGATAAGAATTGAAAAATTTTGAAATTGAAATCTGAATTTTTATATAAAAATTTCGAAAATATAGTTTAAAATTAGTTAGAAAAGATATTTTTTTTGAATTTTGAATTTTATGATGAAAGAGAAAAACACACAAAAGACACAAGACTTAAAATTTTTAGATCTAATGCTCTTTATTTTCGAAAATTTTAGAGGGAAAAACACCAAGGAACACCAAACTTAAAAATTTTAAGATCAAAACACAAGAAAGACTCAAGAACACCTTGAAGATTCACAAGAATACCAAGAACAAAAGAAAGAACACCAAACTTAAAATTTTTAGAAAACCAAGATAAATTTTCGAAAATCAAAGAAAGATCAACAAGAAAACACCAAACTTAAAGTTTGGCACAAGATTAAATCAAGAAAAATTATTTTTGAAAAAAGATTTTAAAAAGAAGATGCCCAATTGCCAAGAACATAGACCAACGCTCTAGCCAATTGGGAGTAAATGTAACACTTGTTCTAAATAGGTATATTCCTTTTGGAAGATTAATGCTTTAAAAAGAACACAACTGAAACAAGAAAAGACACAGAACAAGAAAAATTAAAGATCAACAAGAAAAATCAACAAGAACAACTTGAAGATCAAAGAGCACAAATTCGAAAATTTAAAGGTAAAGTATAAAATATGTAATTGACACCAAACTTATAACAAGACACTAGACTCAAAGAAAAATTAAAAATTAATAAAGAAAAATAATATTTTTGAAAAGAAAATAAAAGACTCTGACCCAATTGCCAAAATCTTCCTAATCTAAGGAATAA
Organism: Arachis stenosperma; assembly: GCF_014773155.1. NCBI lineage: Eukaryota > Viridiplantae > Streptophyta > Magnoliopsida > Fabales > Fabaceae > Arachis > Arachis stenosperma. Next base: position 95,770,152 of record NC_080382.1, read on the forward strand.
AATAACTTTTAGTTGTTCAAACTCGAACAATCCCCGGCAACGGCACCAAAAACTTGGTGCACGAAATTGTGTAGCCAATATTAATGGACTATTTAACACAGCTTCACACAACTAACCAGCAAGTGCACTGGGTTGTCCAAGTAATACCTTACGTGAGTAAGGGTCGATCCCACGGAGATTATTGGTTTGAAGCAAGCTATGTTTATTTTATTATTCTTAGTCAGGATATTAATTAAAATTATCAGTTGGAATTATTAGAAAAATAAAAGAGTGTGAAATAGTTACTTGTTGTGCAATAATGGAGAATATGTTGGGGTTTTTGGAGATGCTTTGTCCTCTGAATTCCTGCAACATAATGCTTACTCACTTTCATAAATGCAAGGCTCCTTCCATGGCAAGTTGTATGTAGGGAATCACCATTGTCAGTGGCTACCTCCCATCGTCTCAGTGAGAATGGTCCAAATGCTCTGTCACAGCACGGCTAATCATCTGTCGGTTCTCAATCAGGTTGGAATAGAATCCAATGATTCTTTTGCGTCTGTCACTAATGCCCAGCCTTCAGGAGTTTGAAGCTCGTCATAGTCATCCAATCCTGGAATCCTACTCGGAATACCACAGACAAGGTTTAGACTTTCCGGATTCTCATGAATGCCGCCATCAATCTAGCTTATACCACGAAGACTCTGATTAAGGAAGCTAAGAGATACTCATTCAATCTAATGTAGAACGGAGGTGTTTGTCAGGCACACGTTCATGGATTGAGGAAGGTGATGAGTGTCACGGATCATCACCTTCTCCATAATTAAGCGCGAATGAACATCGTAGATAGGAACACGCATGTTTGAAAGGAGAAACAGAAACAATTGCATTAATTCATCGAGACGCTGCAGAGCTCCTCACCCCCAACAATGGAGTTTAGAGACTCATGCCGTCAAAGTGTATAAAATTCAGATCTAAAAATGTCATGAGGTCCAAAATAAATCTCTAAAAGTTGTTTAAATACTAAGCTAGTAACCTAGGTTTACAGAATATGAGTAAACTAAGATAATTGGTGCAGAAATCCACTTCTGGGGCCCACTTGGTGTGTGCTGGGGCTGAGACTTAAGCCTCTCACGTGCTTGGGCTTTTTCTGGAGTTGAACGCCAGGTTGTAACGTGTTTTGGGCGTTGAACTCCAACTTGTAACCTATTTCTGGCGCTGGACGCCAGACTGCAACATGGAACTGACGTTGAACGCCAGTTTACGTCGTCTATCTTCGCGCAAAGTATGGACTATTATATATTGCTGGAAAGCCCTGGATGTCTACTTTCCAACCCAATTGAGAGCGCGTCAATTGGACTCCTGTAGCTCCAAAAAATCCATTTCGAGTGCAGGGAGGTTAGGATCCAACAGCATCAGCAGTCCTTTTTCAGCCTAACTCAGATTTTTGCTCAGCTCCCTTTCAGCCAAAAAATACCTGAAATCACAGAAAAACACACAAACTGGTAGTAAAGTCCAAAAATATGATTTTTTCCTAAAAACTAATAATATTTTACTAAAAACTAATTAAAACATACTAAAATCTACATGAAATTACCCCCAAAAAGCGTATAAAATATCCGCTCATCACCCACCCTACAATTTTTCCCTTTCAGGACATGGACGCAGAAGTCACGAAGAGCTTATTTAATTGTTGTTGAGATGCTATGTATTGCTTTAGTTATTGTTTATTATTCTCTCTCCTCTATCTTTGTACATTCTGTAAGAGGGATAAGAATTGTATTGGTTAATACTTGTAATATTATTTAATATATATGTACATATGTATGTACTCCTTGTGAGTTTTTGTAAGTTGTATTGTATGTATGGATGTGCATTACATAGCAATAGTATTTTGGGAGTGGTATTGCAGTTTAAAGTTTTAAACAGTCTCATATTTTAGTATTAAATAGTATAAGAGTCGTTGTAATGTCCGAGCTATCAAAGTCGCGCAGCCGGAAGCGTGAGCTTTGATAGTTAGGGTGTTACATTATGGTATCAGAGCGGTCTTTCCTGTAGAGTTGGGGAATGGACCGACTATACTTCAATTGCATACTCTGAGTGTTTGTCATGTTTTAGGTCATGTCGAATGACGAGAATTAGAACTTTATACACATGACGGTCTATTGATTAACACTGTTAGTCTTGCATTGCATAATTCCTGATATTAAGTTTGGCCGGCTTAGTACTAGTGAATTATGTATATACAAGCACTAATGGGTTATCATAGATGATATACGAGTTTTGGATAAAGCGAATCGCGGGTTTTGGAAACGTTGGAAGCTAATTCTCGAGGCTATTCAGTTGTGTGTCTTGAATTCTATTCGAGTCGACCCGTTCTTTTATATCCTGACTTGAAGTTCTTGTTTGCTAATCCTTTTGAAAAGTAGTTTGAATTTTTCAACTCTATTCCTCTATTCATATACATTTTTGTTTGATCTTAATTGGATATGCTTGTTTGAAATCCTTGTTGCATGTATCTTTCTCTGTTTGAGTTCTTCTTGATTCACGTATTCTTTGATATAGCTTTGAACTTGTCTTAATGCACTGTGCCTTTTAACTCCGAATTCCGAGTCCATTCTTAGAGAAATGGTTGATTCAGTTTTTCTCTTAATTGACTGTGATTACTTAATTCATTTTTGGTTTGAGTTTGGTCTAGCATACTATAGTGTTTATGCCATTGTTGTTCTTTTGAAAATGTTGGACTCATAGCTTTCTTCTTATGAGTGGACTCGTTCGTTATTAAGCTTTTTATCTCTATGACTATCATATTGGATTCTATTTTTAATCATTTTTCTACCTCTTGTGAGCACTACCATCAATCTTAGCTGCCATTCTCTTGTGAATCTCATTCTTATGTGAGTTAGTTTGATTTGTTTCAAAGTAGTGCATCATTTATTCTCTCATTGTCTCTACCAGAGTTTTTAGTCAAAGATTTATCCTTGAGAAATTACTAATGATTGAGTTGTCTTTTTCTATGACTTCTGTATTCTTTTGGATCAATTGAAAACTTGTTTGATGTCTCATGCCTAGTGGATCTTGTTTGAACTACCTTGATTTAAGACCCTTTCTTGTATGGCTTGACTTCTTTTTAAGTACATTCTAATCTTCTTGAATATCCTTCTGAGATGGTGATTTCAAAGTATACTTTTGGAGTCTTGTTTCGAAATTTTTTTTGAGGTTTTGAATTCTCTTTGAAAGAGTTCTAAACAAAATTTATTTTTCTGTTTCCTGATTGTAATTGAAACCGTTGTTTAATTTTGACAAAGTTGATTTAAAGTTGATATGCGCTATTTTCAATGAAGTTTTGAAAAGCTTTCTTATTTAGTAGAAACCTGCCCGTTTGTAACGTACCACTTATTTTCCCTACCAATTTATAAGCAAATTCTTACCTCGGAATTTCATTCCTAAATAGAGTTTAACTTCAACTTTCGTCCTTGTTGTAATTTTATGCACGCTTGTTTGAATATGGGCTTTGAGAATTTTTGAACAAGCATTTGATTTTTTTTCCGAGTTTTATGATTGCTTTTGGTTAGGTTGTGCACCTAACTATCCTTCAAAAATATTTGAGAAAATATTTTAATTCTTAGCCAAACCGGTGATAAACCCCGGTTTTAGGGTTTATCTTGTGTTGAATTTAGAGCATTTTGTTAACCTTTTCTCACATTTATTCAATAAAATAACATAGTTTCAATATTGTCTCCTAAGTTGTGCTTAAATGTGAAAACATGCTTTTAGATCCTTAATTTGATAATTTTAATCTTCCTTTGATTCCACTAGATACCTTGATGTGTTCGTTAGTGATTTCAGATTTAGAAGGCTAGGAATGGACCAAAGGAGTGAAGAGGAAAGCATGCAAAGTGAAGAAATCATGAAAAGCCAAAGATTTGGGACAAGTCCATAGACGCGCACGCGCACTAGACGCATACGCATGGATCGTGCAAAACCCCATGGGCGCGTACGCGTGCTGTACGCGTACGCGTCGATGCTGGCACGTGATTTTTAAGTGAAAGCATGCCCAGCAAATTCACAGAGGCTGTGGGGCCCATTTTGGAACCAACTTTGGCACCAAAATGCTTAAAAGATCAAGGATTGAAGGGGAAGGCATCATTCATTCACACCATTCTATTCATTACAGACAATTAGGACTTTAGATCTAGTTTTAGGGTAGTTTCTAGAGAGAGAAGCTCTCTCTTCTCTCTTGAAGTAGGATTAGGATTAGGTTTAATTCTTCTCTAGATCTAGGTTTAATTCATGTTTTGATTTACTTTTTCTTTATCAATTCTTGCTCCTCTATTTCTTCTTTCTCTAGTTTTGTACTTTAATTCTCGCAATTCTTCACTTTTATATGGAAGCACTATTGTTCTTCTACTTTCCTTTTAATGCAATTCATGTTCTTTGTTCCTTTGTTGTTGATTTTCCTCATTGTTGTTAATTCCTTGCAATTAGTAATTGTAGATCTATAATTCTTGCAATTTGATTTTACTTTCCTTTTATGCCTTCCAAGTATTTGATTAAATGCTTGAAAGGATGCTAGAGTAAAATTTTCTCCTCTTAGCTTTGGTTGAGTAATTGGTGATTCTTGAGTTATCTAATTCCTTTGTTGATTGATAACTAGAGATTGCTAATTGACTTGAATGCCACTAAACTAGCCTTTCCTTAGGAGTAGGCTAGGACTTGTGGAATCAAGTTGATTCATCCACTTGACTTTCCTCCATTGTTAGAGGTTAACCAAGTGGGAGTAATGAACAAATCTCATCACAATTGATAAGGATAACTAGGATAGGACTTCTAATCCTCATATCTTGCCAAGAGCTTTGTTAGTTTCTAGTTTAATTCCTTTGCCATTTATATTTCTTGTTCACTATCTCAAAAACCCCAAACGCACCTCATAACCAATAACAAGAACACTTTATTGTAATTCTTAGGGAGAACGACCTGAGGTTTGAATACTTCGGTTTATATTTTTAGGGGTTTGTTATTTGTGACAACCAAATTTTTGTATGAAATGATTATTGTTGGTTTAGAAACTATACTTGCAACGAGAATTTATTATGAAATTCTAGACCCCACAAAAATTCCGATCATCAAAATGGCGCCGTTGCCGGGGAATTGTAATTGTGTGCCTTGTTATTGGTTATTGTATATATGTGAATATTGTGAATATGTGTGTCTTCTATTTGTTTGTTAGCTTTTGTTAGCATAGGACTTTCTTAGTTTTGTTTTTGTTTCCACTATGAATTCTCACCCTTCTAGCTTTGAGTTTGGATCAAATTGTGTTGAAGGGAATGTGAACCTCAAGGACAACATGCATCAAGGATGGAACAATCAAGGTTGGGAAGAGCCACAAGCTTATGGACAACCTTCTTGGCAACAACCCCCTCCGGTCTCATATAGGTATAACTCCAATTCTAATGCATACCAATCTAATAGGCGTGGTAGTTCCTGTTGTACGTGTCGCCAACCTCCACCACATGCCTATGGACCATCTCATCAACATGATCCCCAACCATACTCACAAACCCCTTTTAACCAAATACCTTCCCATGATTCATATCCATCATATGACCAATCACCCATACCACATCCTTATGACCAATATGAGCAAGAACCTTTAGAACCACCACAATCTTATCATGATTATTACCAAGAACCACCTCAATACACACCACCACCATATTTTGAACAGGAAGAACCACCTTTCTACGATGAATCCTTTCTCCAAAATGATGAACCTTCCTATCCACCCCAGGCCTAAATGGACAATTCTCTCACTTTGTTACTTTAAGGACAAGAGGCCATGCAAAGGAATGCACTAGAGTTTGTGGCTAATTTGACCGAGGTAGTGCACACTTTAGCCTTCCAATGCTTGAATACTCAAGGTACTTTCGTGGCCACATGCGAAAAATCAAAAGAAGAGCATAGTATGAAAGAGAAATTAGAGGCTCCGGTGGAGAATAAGGAGCTAGATGTTGTATTGGAACAATTGGAGGAATCCATGATTGTTGAAGAAAAGGAAGAAGTGGTTGAAGATTTAGGAGATGCGGAACCACCATGGGTATCTCAAGGACCTCTCTCCAAGAAGCTTAATAGTGATGTTGAGGAGGGTTTACAACCTCCAAAGCATATTATAGTTGGAGACTTTGAAGAGGGAGATCAAGAGGAAGATTCCATCATTGATGAATTCTTATCCAAAATGGAGCCCTCTCCCATGGAATTTGAAGTTGAAGTTATTAAAGACAACTTACCATCAAGAAACATTGAGGACCTTGTTGAAGACTCTTCCAATGCATGTGAAGCCGACGTTAAAGTAGATTTCACACAACTTCCAAAGTTTGACTCGATTGATGATGATGAGGATTTGGAAGAAGTCACCAAGCAAGAAGCATTTGAAGAAAGTTGTCAAGAGGTGGACATCACTAAGGAAGAGCACAAGGGAGTAGACCTCGTAGTGTCTAAGTGTGGGGAAGTCACCCTTCCAAAGTCACCATCCAACACAATGTTTAAGTGGGTAAAATTTCTATCTTTAAGCTTTACTTTCTCACTTCAATATGGTTTGATTGAAAATGATGGTCAACTTAACGCTCTTTATGGAACTACTAGTAAGAAAGAGTTGTGTGGTGGTTGGATTTAAGACATAGGGACCATGATTGGATGAATGCTACTTTGTATGGGTCTAGGAAGAAAACTTGGTGTGCTAAAGAGAATTCTATATGTCAACCACCCAGATGGAATAATCATGAAGATCAACTTGAAGACGAGTGTGAAAATAAGATATGGGATCCCGGATTACAACATGAAGACCAACTATAGGAGCTTACATCTTGGGTAGAACTTCACCCAAGTTTGGTGAAGACGGTTGGAATTTCTGTCAACCATTTGAGGAACAAAGATCCTTGGAGATTCAAGGATGAGTACAAGCATAAGCCACCATGACAAAAAGCTTCCCAAATGTCCAACTTAAGGACTTAAACTAAAAGTGCTAGGTGGGAGACACCCCACCATGGTAAACTCTTTCCACATTCTTGAAGTTTTGATTAATAAGTGATTTGAGTTACCATTGTAGGTAGTTTTCCTTTCATATATTTGTTTTAATAATTTGGTTATTGATTGCTTGTCATGCAAGTTATACTTGTTAGTAGTTGGAAAGCTTCCAAACCAAAATAAGATGTTGTTAATTTTGTATTTGTAGTTATGGTGGACGAAATTGTGATTTATTTGTTATTGTATTTTGTAAAATTCATTGCTTTTTTCTTTTCCTGGCAATGGCGCCAAAAATATGATGCCAATACCTGGTCACAACCCCGTTCAACTTAACCAGCAAGTGTACTGGGTCATCCAAGTAATACCTTACGTGAGTAAGGGTCGATCCCACAGAGATTGTTGGTATGAAGCAAGCTATGGTCACCTTGTAAATCTCAGTCAGGCGGATTATAATTGATTATGGATTTTTGAATAATAAATAATAAATAATAAACATAACATAAAATAAAATAGGATAGAAATACTTATGCAAATCAATAGTAGGAATTTCAGATAGGCGTATGGAGATGCTGTGCTCCTCTTGAATCTCTACTTTCTTATTACGTTCCTCCAATTCTTCTTACTCCTTTCCATGGCAAGCTGTATGTGGGGCATCACCGTTGACAATGGCTACATCCCATCCTCTCAGTGAAAATGGTCCTATGCTCTGTCACAGCACGGCTAATCATCTGTCGGTTCTCAATCAGGTTGGAATAGAATCCCTTGATTCTTTTGCGTCTGTCACTAACGCCCAGCCTTTAGGAGTTTGAAGCTCGTCACAGTCATTCAATCCTAGAATCCTACTCGGAATACCACAGACAAGGTTAGACTTTTCGGATTCCCAGAATCCTACTCGGGATACCACAGACAAGGTTAGACTTTTCGGATTCCCATGAATGCCGCCATCTATCTAGCTTATACCACGAAGATTCTGTTGGGGAATCTAAGAGATATGCGCCCGGCCTAAGGTAGAACGGAAGTGGTTGTCAGTCACGCGCGTTCATAGGTGAGAATGATGATGAGTGTCACGGATCATCACATTCATCAAGTTGAAGTGCAACGTATATCTTGGAATAAGAGTAAAAGAGAATTGAATAGAAAATAATAGTAATTGTATTGAAACTTGAGGTACAGCAGAGCTCTACACCCTTAATCTATGGTGTGTAGAAATTCCACCGTTGAAAATACATAAGTGAAAGGTTCAGGCATGGCCGAATGGCCAGCCCCCATGGTCTAAGGACTAGGCATCCAGAGATATATTCCAAAGTCCATAATACACTAGTAAAAAGTTCTATTTATAATAAACTAGCTACTAGGGTTTACATGAGTAAGTAATTGATGCATAAATCCACTTCCGGGGCCCACTTGGTGTGTGCTTGAGCTGAGTTTGATCTATCCACGAGCTGAGGCTTCTTTTGGAGTTGAACGCCAAGTTGTAACGTATTTTGGGCGTTCAACTCCGGGTTGTGATGTGTTTCTGGCGTTTGACTCTAGACAGCAGCATGTACTTGGCGTTGAGCGCCACTTTATGTCGTCAATTCCCGAATAAAGTATGGACTATTATATATTGCTGAAAAGCTCTAGATGTCTACTTTCCAACGCCGTTGAGAGCGTGCCATTTGGAGTTCTGTAGCTCCAGAAAATTCATTTTGAGTGCAGGGAGGTCAGATTCCAACAGCATCAGCAGTCCTTTTGTCAGCCTTTTTCAGAGTTTTGCTCAAGTCCCTCAATTTCAGCCAGAAATTACCTGAAATCACAGAAAAACACACAAACTCATAGTAAAGTCCAGAAATGTGAATTTAACATAAAAACTAATGAAAACATCCCTAAAAGTAGCTTGAACTTACTAAAAACTACCTAAAAACAATGCTAAAAAGCGTATAAATTATCCGCTCATCACAACACCAAACTTAAATTGTTGCTTGTCCCCAAGCAACTGAAAATCAATTAGGATAAAAAGAAGAGAATATACTATAAATCTCAGAATATCAATGAATATTAATTATAATTAGATAAGCGGGACTTGTAGCTTTTTGCTTCTGAACAGTTTTGGCATCTCACTTTTCCTTTGAAGTTTAGAATGATTGGCTTCTCTAGGAACTTTAGAATTTCGGATAGTGTTATTGATTTTCCTAGTTAAGGATGTTGATTCTTGAACACAACTACTTATGAGTCTTGGCCGTGGCCCTAAGCACTTTGTTTTCCAGTATTACCACCGGATACATAAATGCCACAGACACATGATTGGGTGAACCTTTTCAGATTGTGACTCAGCTTTGCTAGAGTACCCAGTTAGAGGTGTTCAGAGCTCTTAAGCACACTCTTTAGCTTTGGATCACGACTTTAACCACTCAGTCTCAAGCTTTACACTTGGACCTTCATGACACAAGCACATGGTTAGGGACAGCTTGATTTAGCCGCTTAGGCCTGGATTTTATTTCCTTGGGCCCTCCTATCCATTGATGCTTAAAGCCTTGGATCCTTTTTACCCTTGCCTTTTGCTTTTAAGGGCTATTGGCTTTTTCTGCTTGCTTTTTCTTTTTTCTTTCTAATTTTTTTTTCGCAAGCTTTTGCTTTTTCACTGCTTTTTCTTGCTTCAAGAATCAATTTCATTGATTTTTCAGATCATCAATAACATTTCTCTTTGTTCATCATTCTTTCAAGAGCCAATAGTTTTAACATTCATAAACAACAAGATCAAAAATATGCACTGTTCAAGCATTCATTCAGAAAACAAAATGTATTGTCACCACATCAATATAATTAAACTAAATTCAAGGATAAATTCGAAATTCATGTACTTCTTGTTCTTTTTGAATTAGAAACATTTTTCATTTAAGAAAGGTGAAGGATTAATGGAATTATTCATAACTTTAAGACATAGTTACTAAACACTAATGATCATGAAGTAGAGACACAAAACATAAAAACTGAAAAGTAGAAAGAAATAAGAACAAGGAATGAATCCACCTTAGTGGCGTCTTTTTCTTGAAGGACCAACAATGTCCTTAAGCTCTTCTATGTTCCTTCCTTGCCTTTATTGCTCCTCCCTCATTGCTCTTTGATCTTCTCTTATTTCATGAAGAATGATGGAGTGCTCATGATGTTCCACCCTTAATTGTTCCACATTGTGGCTCAAATCTTCTAAGGAAGTGTTGAGTTGTTCCCAATAGTTGTTGGGAGGAAAGTGCATCCCTTGAGGCATCTCAGGGATTTCTTGATGATGAGCTTCCTCATGCATCTCTTGAGATCCGTGGGGGGTCTCTCTTGCTTGCTCCATCCTCTTCTTGGTGATGGGCTTATCCTCTTCAATGGAGATGTCTCCTTCTATGATAACTCCAGCTGAGTAACATAGATAGAAAATAAGGTGAGGAAAAGCTAGCCTTGCCATGGTGGAGGGCTTTTCGGCTATTTTGTAGATTTCATTGGAGATGACTTCATGAACTTCTACTTCCTCTCCAATCATGATGCTATGAATCATGATGGCCCGATCCACAGTAACTTCAGATCGGTTGCTAGTGGAAATGATGGAGCGTTGAATGAACTCCAACCATCCTCTAGCCACAGGCTTGAGGTCCAGTCTTCTTAGTTGAACTGGCTTGCCTTTGGAGTCTCTTTTCTATTGAGCTCCTTCCACACATATGTCCATAAGGACTTGGTCCAACCTTTGATTAAAGTTGACCCTTCTAGTGTAGGGGCGTACATCTCCTTGCATCATGGGCAAGTGGAACGCCAACCTCACATTCTCCGGACTAAAATCTAAGTATTTCCCCTGAACCATTGTGAGATAATTCTTTGGACTCGAGTTCATACTTTGATCATGGTTCCTAGTGATCCATGCATTGGCATAGAACTCTTGAACCATTAAGATTCCGACTTGTTGCATGGGGTTGGTTAGGACTTCCCAACCTCTTCTTCAGATCTCATGTCGGATCTCCGGATACTCATTTTTCTTGAGCTTGAAAGGGACCTCAGGGATCACCTTCTTCTTTGCCACAACATCATAGAAGTGGTCTTGATGGCTTTTGGAGATAAATCTTTCCATCTCCCATGACTCGGAGGTGGAAGCTTTTGTCTTCCCTTTTCCTTTTCTAGAGGATTCTCCGGCCTTAGGTGCCATTGATGGTAATGGAAAAATAAAAAGCTTATGCTTTTACCATACCAAACTTAAAATATTGCTCGCCCTCGAGCAAGAGAAGAAAGAAGAGAAGAAGAAGAAGAAGAAAATATGGAGGAGAAGGGGGAGTGTAGGTTTCGGCCAAGGTATAGAAGAGGGGGTTGTGTTGTGTGAAAATGAAGTAGAATGGAAGGGTATATATAGGGAGGGGAGAGGGTGTAGTTTTGGTCATTTTAGGGTGGGATTGGGTGGGAAAGTGGTTTTGAATTTGGAAGGTAGGTGGGGTTTATGGGGAAGAGTGGATGGATGTGAGTGGTGAAGGGGGTAATTGGGAAGAGAGATTGAAGTTGTTGGGAAGTGTGATTTGGGGAAGAGTGTTATAGGATTAGGAGGTAAGGTGGGAATATGTTAGGTGGGGATCCTGTGGGGTCCACAGATCCTGAAGTGTCAAGGAATTACATCCCTGCACCAAATAGGCATGCAACATGCCTTTGCATACCATTCTGGCATTTAAACGCCGAGGTGATGCACGTTCTGGGCATTCAACGCCCATGTGTAGCATGTTCTGGGCGTTCAACACCCATGTGTAGCATGTTTCTGGCGTTGAACGCCAGTTCCATGCTTGTTACTGGCGTTCAGCGCCAGCTTTTCTCAAGGCACATTCCTGGCATTCAAACGCCAGAATGTTGCTTGTTTCTAGCGTTTAGCGCCAGATTCATGCTCTGTTCTGGCGTTGAACGCCAGCCAGATGCTCCTTACTGGCTTTGAACGCCAGTCTATCCTTCCTCCAGGGTGTGATTTTTCTTCTGCTGTTTTTGATTCTGTTTTTAATTTTTATATTTTTTTCGTGACTCCACATGATCATGTACCTAATAAAACATAAAATAACAATAAAATAAAATTAAAATTAGATAAATAAAAATTGGGTTGCCTCCCAACAAGCGCTCTTTTAATGTCATTAGCTTGACAGTGGGCTCTCATGGAGCCACAAGGTGATCAGGTCAATGTTGTATAGTCCCAACACCAAACTTAGAGTTTGGATATGGGGTCTTAACACCAAACTTAGTGTTTGGTTGTGGCCTCCCAACACCAAACTTAGAGTTTGACTGTGGGGGCTCTTCTTGACTCTGAACTGAAAGAAGCTCTTTGTGCTCACTCTCTTTTATCACAGAGGGATGGCCATGTGCCTTAAACACAAGGTAGTCCCCATTCAATTGAAGGACTAATTCACCTCTGTTGACATCTATCACAGCTACTGCTGTAGCTAGGAAAGGTCTTCCAAGGATGATACATTCATCCTCTTCCTTTCTAGTGTCTAAGATTATGAAATCAGCAGGGATGTAAAGGCCTTCAACCTTTACTAACACGTCTTCTACTATTCCATAAACTTGTCTCAATGACTTGTCTGCCAATTGTAATGAGAACAAGGCAGGTTGTACCTCAATGATCCCCAGCTTCTCCATTACAGAGAGTGGCATAAGATTTATCCCTGACCCCAGATCACATAGAGCATTTTCAAAGGTCATCGTGCCTATGGTACAAGGTATTAAGAACTTGCCAGGATCTTGTCTCTTTTGAGGTAAAATTTGCTGAATCCAGGTATCTAGTTCATTAATGAGCAAGGGAGGTTCACTTTCCCCAGTCTCATTACCAAACAACTTGGCATTTAGCTTCATGATAGCTCCTAAATATTGAGCAACTTGCTCTCCAGTCACATCTTCATCCTCTTCAGAGGAAGAATAGTCTTCAAAGCTCATGAATGGCAGAAGGAGATTTAATGGAATCTCTATGGTTTCTATATTAGCCTCAGATTCCTTTGGATCCTTAATAGGAAACTCCCTCTTGCTTGAGAGACGTCCCAGGAGGTCTTCCTCACTAGGATTTTCGTCCTCCTCCTCCCTTGTGCATTTGGCCATATTGATTACATCAATGGCCTTGCACTCTTCTTTTGGATCCTCTTCTGTATTGCTTGGGAGAATACTGGGAGGAGTTTCAATGACTTTCTTACTCAGCTGGCACACTTGTGCCTCCAGATTTCTGATGGAGGATCTTGTTTCACTCATGAAACTGAAAGTGGCTTTTGACAGATCAGAGACTAGATTGGCTAAATTAGAAGTGTTTTGTTCAGAATTCTCTGTCTGTTGCTGAGAAGATGATGGAAAAGGCTTGATATTGCTCAGCCTATTGCGTCCACCATTGTTAAAGCCTTGTTGATGCTTTTGTTGATCCTTCCATGAGAAATTTGGATGATTTCTCCATGATGAATTATAGGTGTTTCCATAAGGTTCACCCATGTAATTTACCTCTGCTATTGCAGGGTTCTCAGGATCATAAGCTTCTTCAAAAGCTGCCTCTTTAGTACTGTTGGATGCATTTTACCATCCATTCAGACTTTGAGAGATCATGTTAACTTGCTGAGTCAACACTTTATTCTGAGCCAATATGGCATTCAGAGCATCAATTTCAAGAACTCCCTTCCTCTGAGGCGTCCCATTATTCACGGAATTCCTCTCAGAAGTGTACATGAATTGGTTATTTGCAACCATGTCAATGAGTTCTTGAGCTTCTGCAGGTGTTTTCTTTAGGTGGACGGATCCACCTGCAGAATGGTCCAATGACATTTTCGAAAACTCAGATAGACCATAATAGAATATATCTAATATGGTCCATTCTGAAAACATGTCAGATGGACACCTTTTGGTCAACTGCTTGTATCTTTCCCAAGCTTCATAGAGGGATTCACCATCTTTTTGTTTGAAGGTTTGAACATCCACTCTAAGCTTGCTCAGCTTTTGAGGAGGAAAGAATTTATCCAAAAAAGCCGTGACCAGCTTATCCTAGGAGTCCAGGCTATCCTTAGGTTGTGAATCCAACCATATTCTAGCTCTGTCTCTTACAGCAAAAGGGAAAAGCATGAGCCTGTAGACTTCAGGATCAACTCCATTCGTCTTAACAGTCTCACAAATCTGCAAGAACTCAGTTAAAAACTGGTAAGGATCTTCAGATAGAAGTCCATAAAACTTGCAGTTCTGTTGCATTAAAGCAACTAGTTGAGGCTTAAGCTCAAAATTATTGGCTCCAATGGCAGGAATGGAGATGCTTCTTCCATCAAATTTGGACGTTGGTTTTGTGAAGTCACCAAGCATTCTCCTTGCATTATTGTTGTTGGGTTCGGCTGCCATCTCCTTCTCTTGTTCTAATGTTTCTGAAAGGTTACCTTTAGATTGTTGTAATTTAGCTTCTCTTAGTTTTCTCTTCAGAGTCCTTTCAGGTTCAGGATCAATTTCAACAAGAGTGCCTTTTTCCTTTCAGGCTCATATGAAAAAGAAGAAAACAAGAAAAGAAGAGGAATCCTCTATGTCACAGTATAGAGATTCCTTTATGTTAGCAGAAAAAGAAAGGGGAGAAGAGTGAAGAAGAGTGGGTTCGGATATTTAGATGAAGAGAGGTGAAGAGAAGTGTTAGTAAATAAATAATTAAATAGAATAAGAGAGAAGAGATAGAAAATTCGAAAATAATTTTAAAAAGGGGTTAGTAATTTTCGAAAATTAGAGATAAGATAAGATTAAAATTAAAATTTAAAACAAAAAAAAGAATTTTTGAAAAAGAGATGAGATATTTTTGAAAATTAGAGAGGAAAAAGTAGTTAGGTGATTTTGAAAAAGATAAGAAACAAACAAAAAGTCAAATAGTTAGTTGAAAAAAGATATTAAAGTCAAATTTGAAAAGATTAGAAGATAAGAAGTTAGATAAGATATTTTGAAATCAAATTTTGAAAAAGATAAAATTTTTGAAAAAGATAAGATAAAAGATAAAAAGATTTAATTTAAAAATTTGAAATTACTTACTTCACTTAACAAGAAACTACAAGATAAGATTCTAGAACTTAAAGATTGAACCTTTCTTAACAAGAAAGTAACAAACTTCAAATTTTTGAATCAATCACATTAATTATTAGTGAATTTTCGAAAATATGATATAAAGATAAGAAAAAGATTTTGAAAATATTTTGAAAAAGATTTTTGAAATTTTCGAAAAATAGAAAAAAATGAAAAAGATATAATTTTTGAAAAAGATTTTGAAAAGATAAGATTTTTAAAATTGAAAATTTGACTTGACTTGTAAGAAACAACTAATTTTGAAAATTTTTGATTAAGTCAACTCAAATTTTCGAAAATTATGAGAAAAATAAGGAAAAGATATTTTTTTATTTTTGAATTTTTAATGATGAGAGAGAAAAACAACAAAAATACTCAATGCATGAAATTTTTAGATCAAAACAATGAATGCATGCAAGAATGCTATGAATGTCAAGATGAACACTATGAACACTTTGAAGATCATGATGAACATCAAGAACATAATTTTGAAAAAATTTTGATGCAAAGAAAATATGCAAGACACCAAACTTAGAAATCTGTAATGCATGGACTCTAATAAACAACAAATGCATATGAAAAACAACAAACAACACAAAACAAGAAAACATCAAGATTAAACAAGAAGACTTGTCAAGAACAACTTGAAGATCATGAAGAACACCATGAATGCATGAATTTTCGAAAAATGCAAGAAAAATTTTTAAAGCATGCAATTGACACCAAACTTAAAAATTGACTCAAGACTCAAACAAGAAACACAAAATATTTTTGGTTTTTATGAATTTCTAATTTTTTTGGATTTTTATAAATTTTTTTGAAAATAAAGTTTGGAAAAACGAAAAAGAAAAGAAAAAATTTGAGAAAGATTTTTGAAAAATTTTTTAAAAGAAAATTACCTAATCCGAGCAACAAGATGAACCGTCAGTTGTCCATACTCGAACAATCCCCGGCAACGGCGCCAAAAACTTGGTGGACGAAATTGTGATTCATTTGTTATTGTATTTTGTAAAATTCATTGCTTTTTCTTTCCCTGGCAATGGCGCCAAAAACATGATGCCAATACCATGGTTCACAACTATGTGTGGTCACAACTCCGTTCAACTTAACCAGCAAGTGTACTGGGTCATCCAAGTAATACCTTACGTGAGTAAGGATCGATCCCACAGAGATTGTTGGTATGAAGCAAGCTATGGTCACCTTGTAAATCTCAGTCAGGCGGATTATAATTGATTATGGAATTTCGAATAATAAATAATAAATAATAAACATAACATAAAATAAAATAGGATAGAAATACTTATGTAAATCAATAGTAGGAATTTCAGATAGGCGTATGGAGATGCTGTGCTCCTCTTGAATCTCTAATTTCTTAGTACGTTCCTCCAATTCTTCTTACTCCTTTCCATGGCAAGCTGTATGTAGGGCATCACCGTTGTCAATGGCTACATCCCATCCTCTCAGTGAAAATGGTCCTATGCTCTGTCACAGCACGGCTAATCATCTGTCGGTTCTCAATCAGATTGGAATAGAATCCCTTGATTCTTTTGCGTCTGTCACTAACGCCCAGCCTTCAGGAGTTTGAAGCTCATCACAGTCATTCAATCCCGGAATCCTACTCGGAATACCACACACAAGGTTAGACTTTCCGGATTCCCGGAATCCTACTCGGAATACCACAGACAAGGTTAGACTTTTCGGATTCCCATGAATGCCGCCATCTATCTAGCTTATACCACGAAGATTCTATTGGGGAATCTAAGAGATATGCGCCCAGCCTAAGGTAGAACGGAAGTGGTTGACAGTCACGCGCGTTCATAGGTGAGAATGATGATGAGTGTCATGGATCATCACATTCATCAAGTTGAAGTGCAACGTATATCTTGGAATAAGAATAAAAGAGAATTGAATAGAAAATAATAGTAATTGTATTGAAACTTGAGGTACAGCAGAGCTCCACACCCTTAATCTATGGTGTGTAGAAACTCCACCGTTGAAAATACATAAGTGAAAGGTTCAGGCATGGCCGAATGGTCAGCCCCCATGGTCTAAGGACTAGGCGTCCCGAGATATATTCCAAAGTCCATAATACACTAGTAAAAAGTTCTATTTATAATAAACTAGCTACTAGGGTTTACATGAGTAAGTAATTGATGCATAAATCCATTTCCGGGGCCCACTTGGTGTGTGCTTGGGCTGAGCTTGATCTATCCACGAGCTGAGGCTTCTTTTGGAGTTGAACGCCAAGTTGTAACGTGTTTTGAGCGTTCAACTCCGGGTTGTGACGTGTTTCTGGCGTTTGACTCCAGACAGCAGCATGTACTTGGCGTTGAGCGCCACTTTATGTCGTCAATTCCCGAATAAAGTATGGAGTATTATATATTGCTGGAAAGCTCTGGATGTCTACTTTCCAACGCCGTTGAGAGCGCGCCATTTGGAGTTCTGTAGCTCAAGAAAATTCATTTTGAGTGCAGGGAGGTCAGATTCCAACAGCATCAGCAGTCCTTTTGTCAGCCTTTTTCAGAGTTTTGCTCAAGTCCCTCAATTTCAGCCAGAAATTACCTGAAATCACAGAAAAACACACAAACTCATAGTAAAGTCCAGAAATGTGAATTTAACATAAAAACTAATGAAAACATCCCTAAAATTAGCTTGAACTTACTAAAAACTACCTAAAACAATGCCAAAAAGCGTATAAATTATCCGCTCATCAAGTTAGTTGTATGTTGTAGGCAGTATTAGGGAGATTTTAGACTGTTTTTAGTGTTCTTGAAAAAAAAGGGGGGCAGGGACGCGTACGCATGCTATACGTGTACGCGTCGTTACACGGATGTAGCACCATATATTAATCTCAAGAGTTAGGCGTACATCGTGCCAACACTAAGCTTCTCACACAAGCCACCACCCACGTGGACGCGCACAGTACGTGTATGCGTCAAGGCATTGGTGCGGCACCAATACTCGTGACCCGAGAGTTGTGCTAACTCCGGGCCAATATTATGCCCCTGGCCCAACTCCTCACCCACGCGGACGCGCACGGTACGCTTCCGCGTCAATACACACTCTACTCATCCACGCTTCAGTGTGCATAACGTTTCCACGTTCATCCTTTTCTCGCCCATCGACGCGGACGCGCACGGTGCGTGGACGCGTGGATTCAAAATGATTAACCCTATCCACGCAAGGAACCCAATACAATCGCGCACCCCCTACTCTACCCGTCACCCAACGTCTCTTCCTCTTCGCCTCCCTCACTCACAAAACCTCCATAACTGCCGCCCATCACCTATTCTAGCCACAAATCGCCGCCGACTACCGTCCTTCTTCCACCCATCCCTCTCTTCCCTGCACCTCTTTCCCTCTTCCCCCACCTCCGCTTCTCTTCTCTCACTACCGGCCGTCCCACCTTCTGCTTTTCGTCCGGTGACCCACTGCCAGTGCCGCCGGTGAGCCTTCAGCCACCATCACCACGCTTATTTACGCCTGATGATTGCATTTTTGACGGTTTAGAATTCCACTAATGAAATCTCGTTGTAAAGTATAGTTTCTAAACCAACAATAACCCTTTCATACAAAAGATTGTTGTCACAAGTAACAAACCCCTAAATTTATAAACCGAAGTATTCAAACCTTGGGTCGTTCTCCCTAGGGAGTGCAATAAAGTGTCTTGTTGTTGGTTATGAGTTATTTTGGGGTTTTGGATAAGAAGCATGAAAAGTAAATGGCAATGAAAATAAACTAACAACTAATAAAGCTCTTGGTAAGATATGAGAACTAGAAATCCTATCCTAGTTATCCTCCTCAATTGTGATGAGAATTGTTCATTGCTCCCACTTAGTTAACCTCTTAACCATGGAGGGAAGTCAAGTGGATGAATCAATTTGATCCCTCTAGTCCTAATTAACTCCTAGAGGAATGACTAGTGATGACATGTCATCATATACCCATTTTCTATGCTTTTTCATACAAGAAATTGATGATTTGTGCTTAAATATTGAATGCTTTTTGTACTTAAATGATATATTTTCTTGATATTTTAATTTTATAAATCTTGTAGGAAATAAGGAGAAAAAGAAGCAAAGAAGCACAAAAAAAGGAGAAAAAAAGAGCTTTGGGGTACACTTTGAAGTTGGGGTACACTTTGGAGCCTTAGGCCACGCTTTTAAAAGCGTGGCCCATGACCAAATCAAGGAAGGAAGCAGCCAGCACGCACACTGCCCTGCCCTTGCCAATGGCAGGGCAGAATCGTGATGCACATTGAGGATTGGAAGCAAGAATTTCGCTAAGGTAAAATCTGGGCGCTCACAGCATGACCATGCCTCCTTCAAAGGGCTATAACTTGAGCTACAGACGTCCAATTGATGTGCTTCCAGTTGCGTTGGAAAGCTGACATTTAGAGCTTTCCAACGATATATAGCAATCTATATTTGGCGCACAATTGGGGTAGGAACGAAAGGCATCTTTAAGGGCCATGAGAAAGCAAGAAACTAGGCCTTACTTTGGTGCCAAGAAAGCCAAGGAAATTAAGTAGCGTGTGTTTCGGCCAAGATTCGAACTTGGAACATCAAAGTGAAAACACTGCCCTGCCCTCCGCGAGGGCAGGGCAGCATTTTGTATGGCATGATTCTGGCGCACCAAGAAACAAGTCTGGCGCACCAAGGAATGAATCTGGCAGCACCAAGCAACGCACAAGCACCAAATTGGCGCACCAGATTTTTCTGCCCTGCCCTCCGCAAGGGCAGGGCAGCATCTTCACACACCAAGCCCACACCACGCTCGCACCAAGGCCGCACGCACCAAATCTTGCCCTGCCCTCTACAAGGGCAGGGCAGCCTCCTGGAAGCAAATTGGAAGCAAACACTCATGGGCCAAAAATCCAACCAAAATTCCATTTAAATTCAATTCCTCTCCAAATTGAATCAAGGCCAACCAAACCCATTTCTCCTCAAATCCAAAGCAAGCAAAGCCCACATCATCACTCAAAGGCACATGGATCAATTAAATTAGGATTTTCATTTTTGTAATTTGTTTTAATTTCATTTTCATTTTATTTTGAAAAGCCTATATAAGGCATCATTTCCATCTTTGTAAGGGGGCCGGCTCCATTAGGAATAGATAGCTCTCTCTTTAGTCTTGCTCTTGTTTTGAAATTTTGGATTGAGGTTGGAGGAATTCTGTTCCAATCTTTGATCTGAAATTCATTTGTGTTCTTCTGCATAATTGAGGAAATTGAGAAATTGGATCTGAAGTTTCTTTCACTGCTTTCACCTTTACTTCTTCTGCAATTGTTCTTGTTGGATCAAGGAAGGATTTGAGATCTAGACTTGTTATCTAGTCTCCTCCAATCCTGAGATCTTCAATCACTTTTAATTTGCTGCAACTTAAGCATTGCCTTTCTGTTCTAAATTCTTCAAGGCATTTTACTCTTCTGTTTGAGATTTACTTCACTGCAATTCAATTTTCTCTTTTATGTTTAATGCAATTTACCTTTGCTGGTTTAATTTCTGTAATCCCACATCCCTGACCCATTTAAGATTCAAGCAATTTACATTTCTTGTCATTTAAGATTTTGCCAATTTACTTTTCTTGCTCTTTAAGTTTCAATGCAATTTACTTTCTGCACTTTATAATTCCTGCAAATTTACTTTCTGTTGGCTACAATTCCACATAATTCACTAAATGTTAGCTTGACTAAACTAATCACCCACTAAAATTGCTTGATCCATCAATCCCTGTGGGATCGACCTCACTCTTGTGAGTTATTACTACTTGATGCGACCCGGTATACTTGCCGGTTAGATCTATGTGTTTGGAAAATTCGTTTTCTGCAAAAACACCATCAACTAGCTTTAGAGGCATTCAAATCAATTAGCAACTTCTAATTATCGATCAACAAAGGAATTAGATAACTCAAGTGTCACTAATTACTCTACCTAAGCCAAGAGGAACAAAACATACACTAAAATCCAACCAAGCATTTTATCAAACACTTGGAAGGCATAAAAGGAAAGCATAGTAAATCAACAACAAGAATGAAATCTAGCAATAATTATTACAAAGAATTAACAACAACAAATCAAGGAAATCACAATTATCATGAATTACCTCAAATTGCATTATTGAAAGAAAACAAATGAACAACAATCTATCACAAACAAAATGAAGAATTACAATTGTTAAAGTGCATAACTAGAAAGGGGAAGAGGAGAAGATTAAGATTTGATGAAGGAAAAGTAAATTGAGGTAAAAGTTAAACCTAGATCTAAGAAGAGAAGAAGAGAGATTAGTCTAACCCTAATCCTAATTCTAGAGAGAAGTGAGAGCTTCTCTCTCTAAACTAATTCTAAACTAATCCAAAGTATACTATGTGCTAGACTTGTTAGATGCCTTCCCCTTAATCCTTCATCCTTTTATTCCTTTCTCTTAGCAATTGGCGCCAAAATGGGTTCAGAAACCCCCTCAAATCGCCAGGCACGTGTTGCATTAATGAAGTCATGTGCTGTCATCGACGCGTGCGCACACGGTACGCATGCGCGTCCCTGGCCGATTCTGCAATGTGCGCGCGAGCGTCTTGCGCGCGTGCGCGTGCTTGGTCGAGATCAGTTTCTTTGGCTTTTGTGCTTCTCTCCACTTGCATGCTTTCTTCCTTGCTCCCTTGATCCATGATTAGCCTATTTCAACCTGAGATTACTAGCAAACATATCAAGGCATCTTATGGAATCAAAGAGGAATTAGAATTCATCAGAATAAGGCTTAAAACGTATGTTTTTACACTCAAGCACAAATACGGGAGAGATTACAAAACCATGCCAATTCATAGGTTAAATGCGAGAAAAGGTTATCAAAATACTCTAAATTTAATACAAGATAAACCCTAAAAATGGGGTTTATCAACACCCCCTTTTCACCTATTACTCTGCCCATCACTCTACCTCTACCCCTGCTCTGCTTTTCTTTTTAGCCCCCCTGCCTGTGCCACCCTCTGCTCCGCTGCGAGTCTCCCCGTCACCACCGCTCCTGGGCGGCATTGCGACCCTTTACCGTCTAACATCCCCCAGTCCACCCTTCCATTCCTGCTTCTGCTTCCAGGTTACCCATGCTGCCCATTGCTCTGTCTCCTTGCTTTCCACTTAATTTTGTTAGTCAATTTTAGTTAGTTAATTGCTTAATTTTGCATGTTAGGATAGATAGAAATGTATGCGGTTAGGTAGTTAGGATGTGGTTAGATGATTCTAGGCCTGATAAGTGCTCCGTTCATGTTTATTCTCTGAATGATGCTCGTTTGCTGAGTGATGGTTGATGAGTTGTTCTGTGTACATGTTGCCAATGCTATGCTGATTTTTACTGCTACCTTGCTGCACTCTTATTGTTTGATTGTGTTTGATGCTGCCTGAGCATATGAAATCCATATTTTGTCATGTTCACTAAATTGTTGGATTCATATATGATTTTTGCTACTGTTTTGTTATCCGGGAACGTCCAATTTACTGCCGGAATGCTACCCAAATTTCTAGAAATTGTTTTGTTTTTCAACTTGCTTCCTAGGTATTGAACTTGGCACTTTTGTTTGAGACTTACTTGACTTGCGCAAAGTCCACCTCTTAGGTTGCTTTGGTTGGCATTTCTGTTTCCTTTTGTTTCCCGTGATATGCATTGGACCTTCATATGCTTTCACTTTTCAAGTTGAATCAAATGCCTTTTTGGCTTATACTAAACCTACATTTGACTTTAACTTGTGATTTTCTTTAATAAGGCTCATTTATTGACAATAATTGGTAGATTTTACTGGTGTACCCTTCTTAATTCGAATGGTTTTCAACTTGCTTTTGGTTACACTAGTCCATGTTTCAAATCTTCATCACCAATTATTGCAACTTTAGTGACCTTGACATTGATTGATGACTTGCTTTCAAGTAATTGCTCTTTTTTCAATTTCATATTTCATCGTCAATGACTGCATCTTCCTCATGATTGTGAGTGTGCTTGTTATCCTTATTTTCTACCTTTATCGTGATTAAGCAAATAACTGTCATACTGCTAACTTCTAAACTAGTTTTCTAACTTCTAACTTGAATACTGTTCATACCCTGGGTCGAGCTGTCCAACCCGGGATGTTCTACAGACAAAGTGACCGACCTCTTCAGGTCAAGATGACCCGACTTCTTCTCGAAGAGCTCAGCCAAATCACAGGAAAGCCCAATAAAGGGCCCAAATAGAGGAACACGACCCCAATCCAAAGGCAGCCCAAGTCTATAGAGATAAGGGCAGTTCCCATGAAAGATAAAGATAAAGATAAAAGATAAGATAACTAACTTATCTTATCTGCAAAGATCACTCTACACCATTATAAATACACTGGAGTACCCAGGTATAACTCATACTCTGATTCTACTCAATACCTGCTTAATACCCTTGCTAACTTAAGCATCAGAGTCCCTTGCAGGTACCCCCCACCCTCCGGGGATGAAGGATCAGCACCACCATCAAAGCAGCTCCGACCAGTACAGAAGATCTCGTCCGAGATCGACCTACAGTTTCAGGTAACCCTCGGAACATTGGTGCCGTTGCCGGGGAACCTGGAAAGTCATTCCACTACCATGGTAGATGACCATGACAACAACCACACCTCGGATCTAGAAGAAAGAATGCCGCATAAAAACGCGGACACCACACCAAAAGATACTCCCCAAATCAACAAGAACTCCCCAAACGAGGGAGCCCTGGACACATTTCAAGATCGGTTAAAACAACTTGAGGAAGATGCTCTACGTCAATGAGAGGCTGAGAAGGATCTACAAAGAGAAATAAGGCGACGCCGGGAATTGGAAACCAAACTCCTAAAACTTGAAGTAGATGTCAAGACCAAAGCCAGCCGATCCGCTCCCGAAGATAACGCACGAAAGGAGTAAGACCCATTCACCAAAGAGATCATGAAGACAAAAATCCCAAAGGACTTTAAACTCCCAGACATGACCTTATACGACGGAACTACAGATCCCAGCCATCATCTCAGTAACTTCAGAAGTAGAATGTATCTCACCGACGCCTCAGATGCAGTTCGTTGCAAAGCTTTTTCAACTACTTTAACAAAAACAGCAATCAGATGGTTCGACAATCTCCCTCCTAGGTCCATCTCAAGTTTCGACGACATGGCTAAGAAATTCCTAGCCAGATTCTCCATCCAAAAGGACAAAGGTAAACATGCTCCGAGCTTATTGGGAATCAGGCAAGGAGAACGAGAAACCCTGCGTAACTACATGAAAAGATTCAACAAGACATGTATGGATATACAGAACTCACCAACTAAAGCCACTATTATGGGCCTCATTAATGGCTTGCGAGAAGGGCCCTTTAGTCAATCTATATAAAAAAGTACCCCACATCTCTGAACGAGGTGCAGGAACGAGCGGAAAAATACATCAACATGGAGGAAAACTCCCGATTAGGAGAAACCTCGAAGGTCGGGTTCACCCCCCAAGATAAAGACAAAGATTCCAGAAAGAAGGAAGATCGACATGGAGAGAAAATCAAAAAATACCACAATTACACCCCTCTTCGGGTGTCTCTTGTGGATGTATACAGAGAGGTTTGCAACACAGAAAAAATACCACCAGCTCGACCACTCAAAGACAAAAAAGGAGGAGGAAACCGGGCTGAATATTATGAATACCATCGAATCCGTGGGCACTCCACCAATGAGTGTTTCGACCTAAAAATGTCATAGAAAAGCTCGTACGAGAAGAAAAGCTAGATCGATACCTGGCCACCCATGATGATGAACAAAGGAAAAGAAGAAGAGCAGAAGATGTCGGACCAACCGCGCGATCATCTTGAACGCCAGTAAGATATGTCCACATGATACACGGCGGATTCACCGAGGGAGGAATCTCCAAATCATCTCGCAAAAGACATCTCAAAGACGTATATCACGTCACAGAAAAGGAGGAAGCACCCGACATTCCGGCGATCACTTTTACCAAGGAAAACGCATCCGGCGTCGCATCAGGGCATGACGATCCCATAATTATCACTATTATACTGGCAAACACAAATCTTTACCGCACGTTGATAGACCAGGGGAGCTCTTCCGATATCTTATTCAAAACCGCTTTCGACAAACTTGGCTTAGAAGAAAAAGAACTCAGAACATATCCGGACAGCCTATTCGGGCTAAGAGATACCCCAGTTCAACCGATGGGATACATCTCACTCCACACAACTTTTGGAAAAGGAAGTCAGTCAAGAACACTCAAAATAGATTACATCGTCATCGACGTAAGCTCAGCCTACAATGCCCTAATAGGTCGGGCAATGTTAAATCAGCTCGGCGCAATAATCTCAACTCTGCATCTATGCATGAAATTCCCAACTGCAGGAGGAATAGCCACGATAAAGGTAGATCAGAAGATGGCGTGCCGCTGTTACAACGAAAGTCTAAACCTCAGAGGAAGAGGAGAAGAATTCCACACAATTGAGCCCGGTGGAGTTCAGAGGCGGGAGGAGCTCAAATAAAGAAAATCCAGATCAGGGACACCCCGGACCAAACAACCAACATCGGCACACTCCTAAAAGGAGACATAAAAGATTCACTCATACAGTTCCTACGAGACAACGCTGAACTCTTTGCATGGAAGGCCGCAGACATGCCAGGTATAGATCCCAAACTAATGTGCCACAAGCTAGCAGTCTACCCAGGATCTCGGCCGATACAACAAAGGCGCAGAAAGCTAGGACCAGAACGCTCTCAAGCTGTGCAAGAACAAGTACGAGCTCTACTGGAGGCAGGTTTCATAAGAGAAGTCCAATACCCGCTATGGCTTGCTAATGTCGTTTTGGTAAAAAAGTCAAATGGGAAGTGGAGAATGTGCACCGACTATACCGATCTCAACAAAGCTTGCCCGAAAGATCCTTATCCGCTCCCAAACATCAACGCACTGGTAGATGCCTCCTTCGAATACAAATACCTCTCCTTTATGGACGCATACTCGGGATATAACCAAATCCCAATGTACCCACCTGACCAAGAAAAAAACCTCTTTCTTCGGAGCCACTTACCAAAGATTAATGAACAAAGTTTTTTCGGATCACATCGGAAAGATCATGGAGGTCAACGTAGACGACATGCTAGTGAAGACGCAAAACAAAGAGATGTTATTATCCGACCTGACACAAGTATTCAACACCATAAGATGACACGACATGCGACTCAATCCCGCGAAATGTACCTTCGCAGTAAAAGTTGGTAAATTCTTGGGTTTTATGATCACAAAGAGAGAAATCGAGGCAAACCCGGACAAGTGCAGGGCCGTACTCGACATAAAAAGTTCGACTTGTATCAAAGAGGTACAACAACTCAACGGGCGGTTGGCAGCCTTGTCCAGATTCCTGGCAGGATCAGCAATAAGATCTCTCCCCTTCTATGCCACTCTAAGGAAGGGAAAGGAGTTTGAATGGACAGTAGAATGCGAGCAAGCCTTCCAAGACTTCAAAAAATTCCTGGGACAGCCACCTATATTAAGTCGGCCACGGGAAGGAGAATCACTCATATTGTACCTCACGGTGGGAAATCGGGCAATAGCCTCAGCACTGGTCCGAGAAGACAATAGTGGGCAACAACCCATATACTTTATCAGCAAAGCATTACAAGGATCTGAACTGAACTACCAGAAAATAAAAAAGTTCGCTTACGCTATCATAATAACATCTCGACGACTTCGCCCATATTTCCAGTCTCACACCATTAATGTTCGGACCAACCAGCCCATAAAAGGAATCTTACAGAAAACAGACTTGGCAGGCAAAATCTTGCAATGGGCAGTCGAGTTGTCCGAATTCGACCTTCAATATGAAACTCGGACGGCCATCAAATCTCAATATCTGGCCGACTTCATTGCGGAATTTACGGACACACCGGAAATCCCCGCAGAATGGAACCTATATGTGGATGGCTCCTCAAATAAAACGGGAAGTGGCGCAAGCGTAATAATTGAAAGCGACCAGGGAATCCAAATCGAACTCTCCCTCAAATTCGGGTTCCTTGCCTCAAACAATCAAGCGGAATATGAAGCACTACTAGTTGGTTTGAAGCTGGCTAGGGAGGTTAGAGCTCAAAAACTTATCATCTTCAGTGATTCACAGGTAGTTACTTCACAAAGAATAGGAAGCTACCAAGCCAAAGATCCCACTATGAAAAAGTACTTGGACAAAACCAGGGAACAGCTCGGACAACTCGGGGAGTACGAGGTTTGTCACATACCCCGAGAACAAAATGCCCGGGCCGATGCACTCTCAAAACTAGCTAGCACCAAACCATGAGGCAACAATAGAAGCCTCATACAAGAAATTCTACAGAATTCATCAATCTCAGAAGAAGAAAAGGTCCTAACCATAACAGGTCACGATCAGGGATGGATGACTCCCATAATTAACTACCCCAGAACAGAAGTTCTCCCCACATATGAGAAAGAGGCAAAGAGGTTAAAACGAGAAGCACAATACTACACCATCATAAATAATAATCTATACAAAAGAGGGATTTCAACACCACTGCTAAAATGCGTGCCAACTTCCAACACAAAAGATGTCCTAGAAGAAGTACACAGTGGCATCTGTGGCAATCACCTCGAAGCGCAGGCACTCGCCAAAAAAGTACTTCGGGCAGGATTCTATTGGCCAACTCTACAAAAAGAAGCCACCAAATTTGTAAGGACATGCTCAGCATGTCAGAAGCATGCCAACTTTCACACCGCTCCGCCAGAGGAACTCATCAGCATAACCTCACCTTGTCCATTCGCAAAATGGGGACTTGACCTCCTCGGACCTTTTCCTCAAGGATCAGGACAAGTCAAATTCCACATAGTAGGAATAGACTACTACACAAAATAGATCGAGCCAGAACCCCTAGCCAATGCCACAGCTCAAAGAAGTCAAAAATTCCTATATAGAAACATCGTCATAAGGTTCGGAGTTCCATACTCCATCACTACAGACAATGGTACCCAGTTCACAGACGCAGGCTTCAGAAAACTAGCGGCTGACCTGAATATAAAACAACAATTCACATCTGTTGAGCACCCCCAAGCCAATGGGCAAGCTGAAGCTGCTAACAAAGTCATATTAGCAGGGTTAAAACGGAGATTACAGGATGCAAAGGGAGTCTGGGCCGAGGAACTCCCACAGGTTCTATGGGCATATCGAACAACGCCACATTCCACCACAAAGGAATCACCCTTCCGATTAGCATACGGAATGGAGGCGATGATCCCAGTAGAGGTCAAAGAAGGGTCACCCAGAGTGATCCACTTTAGCAAGAAAGCCAATCACCAACTTCAAAGGGAAGAGCTCGACTTACTTCCGGAAATCCGAGAAAGAGCTTGGATAAGGGAAGAGGCGCTAAAATGACGGATGGCCTCCAGGTATAACCAAAAGGTAATACGACAAACCTTCACTGAGGATAATCTCATCCTAATACGAAATGACATTGGAACAACTCGACCGGGAGAAGGAAATCTGGCAGCAAACTGGAAAGGACCCTACCGAGTCATAGAAGTGCTGGGAAAGGGCTATTACAGGCTTTCCAAACTCGACGGGCGAGAGGTTCCCAGGTCATGGCACGCCTACAACCTAAGAAGGTACTATAGCTAGGGGTGATAAAAGATCTTGGACAAGGCGCACTCTTTTTCCTGAAAAAAGGTTTTTTAACGAGGCACCAAGCCAAGACCTACAAATCACCCGACTTAGAAAAATTAAACATGTATATTTGCATTTTCTTTTAATAAAACTTGTTCAGATTTTCTACAAATGCTCAAGTCATATTATTCTGAAACATTCATTGCCCGATTATAAAGCTACAGATCGACAGAAAGTGAAAACCAAAAATTCACTGCGCGATCACGATAAAAATGAGGGTTAAAACCCAAATTCTATAAAATCGGCAAAGATGAAAATAGAATAATGCAAGAAGTTATAGAAAGTGATCCATAGAAAGGAGCTGACGATGTCCTACTAAAATGGATTGCTATAAAATAACTTAAAAGACTAGCCGACACAAAAAGTCGGACCAGCCACAACAACCCAAGTTATAAGTAAAGCCCTAGAAAGAGGTCTGGCCAACCCTATAAAAGAGGATTACTATAACTTCGAAGAGCCCGACATGATGAAGTCGGACTCCTACAAAAGTTACAAAAAGATAAATCCCTGAAAGAGACCTGACAAGGTCCAAGAAAGAAGATTATCAAGTAACTCGACAGGGCCCGACATGACGAAGTGGGCCCGGAAAGATAAAGTTACAAAAAGATAAATCCCTGAAAGAGACCTGAACAAGGTCCAAGAAAGAGGATTATCAAGTAGACCCTTCATCCAATCAAATTCTTGCTTAGCTTCCTCCATAAAAGCTTTGGTAGCATGTAGAGGCAGATTTTGGGCAGTGTGATACAAAGCAGCTCCCATATAAGCCATCTTAACACTACTCCGAGTTATAAAATCCAAGTGATGAAGGAGAGATACATCATCCATTGAAAGAGCACCATAAGGAGCGATCTGCTGGTCCACAAAACCAATAGGATCAAAATCCGGGGCATCTAGATTGAAGGGTTCAACAGTTCGAGGTCTTTTTGGAGGAGGGGCGGCCAAAAAAGAAACCACAACAGCAGTTGAAGATTGAGGAGGATCCACTAAACAGACCCGAGGAGTAGGAATCATTCTCCTCGAGCCAGGAGAGTACGGCACGGGTAGCTTTGAAGGAGCTTGGGAAGTTCCTTCCCCATCAGCCCGGGCCGAGATGTTTTGAGCTACAGTAGCTTTCTTCGCTTTCTTGAAAGCCTTCATTGCATCATTATTTTTTGCCATCTCTGAAAAATGAAAAACAGCAATTTATCAAACCAGGAGAAAAAATAGGAAGGAATCAACAAAACAAAATATATCAAGGCAGTACCCAAAGCAGTTCGAATAAGGGACGGATCTCCCAAAGGCTTTTTAGTATCCAAATGAGGAGGTTCTCCCCAAATATCCTCCAAAACATTCACAAAGGCCTGCTCGACCTCGCTCAACATCTCCCAAGTATATCGGGATACCACTACGTTCCTCTGCCACTCTAGGGGAAAGCAGGGCTCATTATTTTCATCCAGAAAGAAAGGTCGGGCTCCTTCAACAGCCCGGACCTTAAAGAAGTAGTTCTTAAAATCCCGGAAAGATTCATCATACATGGAAAAAAACGTGTGCCCTTGAGCAGACCTAAAAGAAATCCAAGAAGCCTTTTTCTTGGTAGTCCCAGGTTTGGTCAATACAAAAAGATACAGAAAAAGAGTTTGAGAAGGCGTAACACCAAATTCTCGACAAACAAGCTGAAAAATCTTGATGAAACCCCACGAATTCGGATGGAGCTGCAAAGGGGCTACGTTACAAGACCATAGTAGGTCAGTTTCAAAAGAGGTAAAAGGAAAGGTGATGTTCATTTGGCCAAAAAAGAAATCATAAGCATAGAAGAAGGGACGCTCCCCCTGGGTCAGGACCGGGAAGCAAACTCTATCACCAGAATCTGGTGCCACTAACTCGTAATTGCTCTCCTGATCTTCACTGCTACAGACCCGATGATGCCTTCTAAGCGTCACACAAAATTCGGAATCAGCTAAAGAAACACACAACAAGACAAGATAGTCCAGCCAATCGGACATCCCTTCAGGAACCAAAAGAGCTGCCTCGACAATATTTTTTCGAGAAGATATGGCCAACTAGTCCTACAAACAAGAAAAAAGATTGGGTTACTAAAAAAGGTGAAAAATCCCAGATCAAATCAAAACAACTCGAACAGCACAACCCAGCGCCAGTATAACAGATAAAAAGGAAACCTCCTAAACACAAACCAAGGTCTAGGGGCATCCTTTGGAGGCAATCGGGGAATAAGACTTTCAAGAAAATCTACAAGGCTAGCGTCTTGATGAGCGGATAATTTATACGCTTTTTGGCATTGTTTTTAGGTAGTTTTTAGTATGATCTAGTTACTTTTAGGGATGTTTTCATTAGTTTTTATGCTAAATTCACATTTCTGGACTTTACTGTGAGTTTATGTGTTTTTCTGTGATTTTAGGTAATTTCTGGCTGAAATTGAGGGACCTGAGCAAAACTCTGATAAGGAGGCTGACAAAGGACTGCTGATGCTGT
Source organism: Arachis stenosperma (assembly GCF_014773155.1). Lineage (NCBI taxonomy): Eukaryota > Viridiplantae > Streptophyta > Magnoliopsida > Fabales > Fabaceae > Arachis > Arachis stenosperma. The sequence goes on from NC_080382.1 coordinate 95,801,346, forward strand.
TGGAATCTGACCTTCCTACACTTGAATGGATTTTCTGGATCTACAGAACTCCAAATGGCGTGCTCTTAACGGCGTTGGAAAGTAGACATCCAGAGCTTTCCATCAATATATAATAGTCCATACTTTATTCGAGATTTGACGACGTAAATTGGCGCTCAACGCCAGTTCCATGCTGCATTCTAGAGTCAAACGCCAGAAACACGTCACGAACCAGAGTTGAACGCCAGAAACACGCTACAACTTGGCGTTCAACTCCAATAAAAGCCTCTGCACGTGTAACATTCAAGCTCAACCCAAGCACACACCAAGTGGGCCCCGAAAGTGGATTTCTGCATCAATTACTTACTTCTGTAAACCCTAAGTAACTAGTTTATTATAAATAAGACATTTTACTATTGTATTTTCATCCTGGATTGTATTTTTGATCCTGTGATCACGTTTTGGGGGCTGGCCATTTGGCCATGCCTGAACCTTCATCACTTATGTATTTTCAACGGTGGAGTTTCTACACACCATAGATTAAGGGTGTAGAGCTCTGCTGTACCTCAAGTTTCAATGCAAGTACTACTATTTTCTATTCAATTCGACTTATTCTTATTCTAAGATATTCGTTGCACTTCAACATGATGAATGTGATGATCCATGACACTCATCATCATTCTCATCTATGAACGCGTGACTGACAACCACTTCCGTTCTACCTTAGACCGGGCGCATATCTCTTGGATTCCTTACTCAGAATCTTCGTGGTATAAGCTAGAATTGATGGCGGCATTCATGGGAATCCGGAAAGTCTAACCTTGTCTGTGGTATTCCGAGTAGGATTTCGAGATTGAATGACTATGACGAGCTTCAAACACCTAAAGGCTGGGCGTTAGTGACAGACGCAAAAGAATCACTGGATTCTATTCCAACCTGATTGAGAACCGACAGATGATTAGCCGTGCTGTGACAGAGCATTTGGACCATTTTCACTGAGAGGATGGGATGTAGCCATTGACAACGATGATGCCCTACATACAGCTTGCCATAGAAAGGAGTGATAAAAAAACTTGAAGGAAGAAGTAGAAAAGCAAAGACTCAGAAGGAACACAGCACCTCCATACACCTATCTGAAATTCCCACCATTGAATTACATGAGTAACTTTATCTTTATTTTCTATTTATTTTATTATCATTATTTAAACCAATAATCTCTTAAATTAGTTAAATCCGCCTGACTGGGATTTACAAGATGACCATAGCTTGCTTCATACCAACAATCTCTGTGGGATCGACCCTTACTCACGTAAGGTTTATTACTTGGACGACCCAGTACACTTGCTGGTTAGTTGTGCGGAGTTGTGATAAAGTGTGATTCACGTTTGAGAGCACCAAGCCTTTGGAGCCATTATTGATGATCACAATTTCGCCCACCAAGTTTTTGGCACCGTTACCGGGGATTGTTCGAGTATGGACAACTGACAGTTCATCTTGTTGCTCAGATTAGGTAATTTTCTTTTCAAAAACTTTTCAAAAATCTTTCAAAAAATTTTTATTCCTATTTTTGAAATTTTTTTTAAAATAAATCATTCTATGGCTTCAAAACATTTAAGAATGGATTCCAGAGTTTCATGAAGCATGTTGAATCCTGGCTGGCTGCAAAGCCATATTCAAACTCTTTTGGAATTGGTCTTCAACTAGTCACCACAATGCATGTAATTCCATCCTAAAGCTGACTGGCTATTAAGCCATGTCCAACCCTTTGATTGGAGCTTTGGGCTAATATTGAAAGATTCCTGGAATTCTTCTAAAAGATTTTGAATTTCTTATTTTCTTTTTCCTATATGTTTTTCAAAAAAATAAAATAAAATACAAAAAAAATTAGAAAAAAATCAAAAATATTTTGTGTTTCTTGTTTGAGTCTTGAGTCAATTTTTAAGTTTGGTGTCAATTGCATGTTTTTAAAATTATTATGCATTTTTCGAAAATTCATGCATTCATAGTGTTCTTCATGATCTTCAAGTTGTTCTTGGTAAGTCTTCTTGTTTGATCTTGATGTTTTCTTGTTTTGTGTATTTTCTTGTTTTTCATATGCATTTTTCGTTTGTTAGAGTCCAAGCATTAAAGATTTCTAAGTTTGGTGTCTTGCATGTTTTCTTTGCATAAAAAATTTTTCAAAAATATGTTCTTGATGTTCATCATGATCTTCAAAGTGTTCTTGGTGTTCATCTTGACATTCATAATGTTCTTGCATGCATCATGAGTTTTGATTCATAATTTTTATGTTGTGAGTCATTTTTGTTGTTTTTCTCTCTTATCATTAAAAATTAAAAAAAATAAATATCTTTTCCTTTTTTCTCTCAAAATTTCGAAAATTTGGGTTAACTTAGTCAAAAAATTTTAAAATTAGTTGTTTCTAACAAATCAAGTCAAATTTTCAATTTAAAAAAAAAATCCTATCTTTTCAAAATCTTTTTCAAAAATCACATCCTTTTCATTTTTTCTATTTTTCAAAAATTTTGAAAATTATTTTTTAAAATATCTTTTTCTTAATTTTATTTCAAAATTTTCGAAAATGTGCTAACAATTAATGTGATTAATTCAAAAATTTAAAGTTTATTACTTTCTTGTTAAGAAAGGTTCAATCTTTAAATTCTAGAATCTTATCTTGTAGTTTCTTGTTAGTAAAGTAATCAAATTTAATTTTAAAATTTAAATCTTTTTTAAACCATATCTTTTCTATCTTATCTTCTTATCATATCTTTTTATCATATCTTTTATATCATATCTTTTTCAAAAATTTTGTCTTATCCAAAAAATTGATTTCAAATATCTTCTTATCTTATCTTTTCAAAATTGATTTTCAAATCTCTTTCAATCAACTAACTAACTTTTTGTTGGTTTCTTATCTTTTTCAAAACCACCTAACTACTTTTCTATCTCTAATTTTCGAAAATATCTCCTTCTTTTTCAAAAATTCTTTTTAATTAATTAATTGTTTCAAATTTTAATTTTAATTTTAATTTCTTATCTTAATTTTCGAAAATCATTAACTCCTTTTCAAAAATATTTTCGAAAATATCTCTCTCATCTTTTTCTATTAATTTATTTATTTACTAACACTTCTCTTCACCTCTCTTCATCTCAATTCACTACCCCTATCCTCACCCTTCTGTTTGGAGTCTCCTTTCTTTATCCCCTTTTTTCTTCTACTAATAATAAGGAACCTCTTTACTGTGACATAGAGGATTCCTCTTCTTTTCTTGTTTTCTTCTCTTTCATATGAGCAGGAACAATGAAAAAGGCATTCTTGTTGAAGCTGATCCAAAACCTGAAAGGACTCTGAAGAGGAAACTAAGAGAAGCTAAATTATAACAATCCAAAGACAACCTTACTGAAATTTTCGAACAAGAAAAAGACATGGCAGCCAAACCTAACAACAATAATGCAAGGAGGATGCTTGGTGATTATACTACACCTGCTTCCAAGTTTAATGGAAGAAGAATCTCAATTCCCACCATTGGAGCAAACAATTTTGAGCTGAAACCTCAACTAGTTGCTATAATACAACAAAACTGCAAGTTTCATGGACTTCCATCAGAAGATCCCTATCAGTTTTTAACTGAGTTCTTACAAATCTGTGAGACTGTAAAGACGAATGAAGTAGATCCTGAAGTCTACAGGCTCATGCTTTTCCCTTTTGCTGTAAGAGACAGAGCTAGAACATGGTTGGATTCACAACCTAAAGATAGCCTAGACTCATGGGATAAGCTGGTCACGGCCTTCTTGGCTAAATTCTTTCCTCCTTAAAAGCTGAGCAAGCTTAGATTGGATGTTCAAACATTCAAACAAAAAGATGGTGAATCCCTCTATGAAGCTTGGGAAAGATACAAGCAGCTGACCAAAAGGTGTCCTTCTAACATGCTTTCAGAATGGACCATTCTGGATATATTCTATTATGGTCTATCTGAATTCTCTAAGATGTCACTGGACCATTCTGTAGGTGGATCCATTCACCTAAAGAAAACGCCTGCAGAAGCTCAAGAACTTATTGACATGGTTGCAAATAACCAGTTCATGTACACTTCTGAGAGGAATTCCGTGAATAATGGGACGCCTCAGAGGAAGGGAGTTCTTGAGATTGATGCTCTGAATGCCATATTGGCTCAGAACAAAGTGTTGACTCAGCAAGTCAACATGATCTCTCAAAGTCTGAATGGATGGTAAAATGCATCCAACAGTACTAAAGAGACAGCTTCTGAGGAAGCTTATGATCCTGAGAACCCTGCAATGGCAGAGGTTAATTACATGGGTGAACCTTATGGAAACACCTATAATTCATCATGGAGAAATCATCCAAATTTCTCATGGAAGGATCAACAAAAGCCTCAACAAGGCTTTAATAATGGTGGAAGAAATAGGCTCAGCAATATCAAGCCTTATCCATCATCTTCTCAGCAACAGACAGAGAATTATGAACAGAATACTGATGACTGGTCATCATATACCCATTTTTCAAGCTAATTTCTCTTGTTTTATTAGCCTTTATGCACTTTCTTGCATCCTAAGTAAGTGATTTGGAATGAAAATTCATAACTTCTTTAAATCAAATAACCACCAAGGAGAAGAAAACGTGGCCAAAGGAAGGAGAAGTGTGCCGCATGGAAGGGAGGAAGCAAGCATTGCCCTCCACAAGGGCACACTGCCCTCTAGGAGGGCAACATAAGGGAACAAGGAGTGAAAGGCAACTCTGCCCTGCCCACGACAAGGGCAGAGCACAAAATTGTGTCTTGGATCAAAGAAGAGAAAAACCTTGCCTTGCCCTCCACAAGGGCAGTATCGGGCCTTCATGGAAAATAAATCAAAGGAAAAAGCCTACCAATGCTTGCCACAAGAATCGAACACGGCACAATGAGGAAGCAAGGAACTAGGCCTCATTATGGTGCCAAGAAAGCCAAGGAAAAATAGTAGCGTGTGCATCGGCCAAGTCTCGAACACGGAACTTCAATTTGGAAATACTGCCCTGCCCTCCGCGAGGGCAGGGCAGCATTTTGTTGTGGCACACAGGCGCACCATTCTGGCGCACCAAGGGACGGTTCGACAGCACCAGCAACACGCACAGGCACCAAACTGGCACACCAAAATTTTCTGCCCTGCCCTCCGCGAGGGCAGGGCAGCATCCTGCGCACCAAACTCGCACACCACGCTCGCACCAAGGCCGCACGCATCAATTTTCTGCCCTGCCCTCCACAAGGGCAGGGCAACCTCCTGGAAGCAATTCTTCATGGACCAAAAATTGAATTAAAAATCCAATTTAATTCATTTCTTCACCAAATCAAAAGCCCATCCAAATCCCAAGATCCAAGAATAGAAAGTGTATAAATAGGAGCTAGTTTGATGTAATTAGGACCTTTTACTTGACTTTTGAATTTTGCACTTTTGGCTTAGAGCTTTGAATTTTGCAACTTTTTCCTTGAGAGGCTTCACCAAGATTTCTGAGAATTGGGGAGGAGAATTGATCTCTCTTCTTCCTGGTTCTTGCTTGGGCAATTGTTACTTTTCTTATTTGAGTCTTGGGTGTTAAGAATTGAGAAAATTCTGTCTCAATCTCCACTCAAGAGCACTTTAATTTCTCCTCTGCATAATTGAATTCAAACACATTTCCTTTACTGCTTCTTCTTCAATTTCTTGTTAATTGCTTTGTGAACTTGGATCTGGGAAGGCAATTAAGATCTAGGCTTTGCTACCTAGTCTCTGGAGTCCTGAGGTCCCAATTTTCTCTTGGTTCTTCTGTGAACCTTTGCTGCACTTACTTTCCTTACTGTTTGAGTTCTAATTGCTTCTAATTCAATTTCTACTCTATTAATTGTTGCAATTCAATTTTTCTTTGCTTAGATCCTGAAATCCCAGTCCTCAAATCCCTTTTTCATTCAAGCAATTTACATTTCTTGCACTTTAAGTTTCAGTCATTTAATTTCTTGTTCTTTAAGATTCAGTCCTTTTACTTTCAGTTTCTTTTAATTTCTGCAATTCTACCCTTCCCTCTTTACATTTACTATCATTTACTTACTGTTGGATACCAAACACTCAATCAATACTTGATTCGCTTGACTAAATCAACCACCGAACTAAAATTGCTCAATCCTTCAATCCCTGTGGGATCGACCTCACTCACGTGAGTTATTATTACTTGATGCGACCCGGTACACTTGCCGGTGAGTTTTATGTCGGATCGTTTTCCGCACATCAAGTTTTTGGCACCGTTGCCGGGGATTGAAATAGATTGACAATGATTAAGTGAAGTGGAGGTCTAGATCAAGCACTTTTTCTTTTCTATTTCTCTAACACACTAACTGTTTGTATTTTTCCTTAAACTAACAAAAAACCTCACTCTAGCAATAGAGTGAAGTTTCACTGGTTTTCTGGATCTGTGTGTTTCTTATTGTGTGTTTGTATGTCAGGTACAGGAAGATCCTCCCCTATTCTCTCTGAAATTGACCAAAGAACTCTTCGAAGAATAAGAAGAGCTAAAAGAGGGAAGAACGTCATTGGAGAGGAAGAATCTGAGGAGGAATTCCAAGAAATGGAAGGAGATCCATCAAATCGCAATCAACCAGAAGGAAGAGCCAACAACAACCTACAACAAAGAAGAGTACTGGCTTCCTACACATTTGCAAATGCTAGACATTGTGGGAGTAGCATTCTCCCCCCCAATGTCAATGCAAACAACTTTGAACTAAAGCCACAGCTCATCACACTAGTCCAAAACAACTGTTCTTTTGGAGGAGGGCCATTGGAGGATCCGAATCAACATCTATCCACTTTCTTGAGGATTTGTGACACTGTCAAAACCAATGGTGTGCCTCCTGACAGTTACAAGTTGCTGCTCTTTCCATTCTCTCTCAGGGACAAAGCCACTCAATGGCTAGAAACGTTCCCAAAGGAAAGTATCAACACTTGGGATGACTTGGTGAGCAAGTTCCTCGCCAAATTTTATCCCTCTCAAAGGATCATAAGATTGAAGACTGAGGTGCAGACATTTACTCAAATGGAGGCTGAGAATTTATATGAAGCATGGAAAAGGTATAAGGTACTATTGAGGAAATGTCCACCAGAGATGTTTACTGAGTGGGATAAGTTGCAAAACTTCTATGAAGGACTTACTCTGAAGGCTCAAGAAGCACTTGATCATTCAGCTGGAGGCTTATTACAACTCATGAAAACTACAGAGGAAGCTCAAAACCTCATTGATATGGTGGCAAACAACCAATATTTCTTTGCTCATCAAAGACAACGCCAACCATCACAAAGAAGAGGAGTAATGGAGTTGGAAGGAATTGATTCAATTCTAGCTCAGAACAAGATGATGCAGCAGCAGATTCAACAACAGTTTGAGCAAATGGCCAAAAGAATTGATGGCCTGCAAGTAGCAGCAGTGAGCACCACAAGCCAACCATCAACCACATGGGTACAAAGTGAAGAAACTCAAGAGGAGCAACAGCAAGAGCAAGTCCAGTACATGCACAACCAAAATCCTGGAACAAATGAAGTCTATGGTGATACTTACAATCCATCTTGGAAGAACCATCCCAACCTCAGATGGGGAGACAACCACAATCAAAACCAACAACCATGGCAAAGAAACTCAAGTCAGAACAATTGGAAAAACACAAACCACAACCCCCAGCCAAACACTAACCAAAATACATACAGAAAACCACAAAATAATTACCCCAACTCTAACCATCACCTACCCAATAACCACCCAACTAACCAAAGCACTTACCATCATCCAACAACACCCTAAAATCAACCCATCTCACAAGAATCTCAGAGGATCACTAATCTAGAGCTGCTCATGGAGAAAATGATGAAGAACCAAGAATTGACAACAAAGAACCAAGAAGCTTCCATGAAGAACTTGGAAAGGAAAATTGGACAAATCTCCAAACAGATTTCTGTTGAAAAACCATCAAGCTCACTACCAAGTGACACCATTCCTAACCCAAAGGAAGAATGCAAGGTCGTGCAACTAAGGAGTGGAAAGATGTTAGTGGATGGTAACCAAGGAGCAACCAAGAAGCTTATGGAGAATGATAATGAGCCAACAAAGAATGATGAAGCTATCAACAAGGATATAACAAGCAAGAATGTCCCAGAAAAACTCACAGGGGAAAACAACCAACCACAAAATCTGAAGAAGGGAAAGCAGATCATGGAAGAACCGATTCCAAGACAACTTCAAGGGGAGAAAAGCTTGACACCCCCACTACCTTATCCTCAAAGATTCCACAAAGAGACAAAGGATCAGCATTTCCACAAATTTCTTGAGACTTTCAAGAAGCTGGAAATCAACATACCTTTGGCTGAGGCATTAAAGCAAATGCCTCTGTATGCCAAGTTCTTAAAGGAGCTCATCAACAAGAAGAAAAGTTGGAATGAGAAGGAGACTGTAATGCTTAGTGAAGAATGCAGTGCACTCATCAAAAAGGGACTCCCTCCCAACCTTGAAGATCCTGGAGGTTTCTTCCTACCCTGCACTATTGGAAACCTATTCATCAACAAGGGGATGTGTGACTTAGGAGCAAGTATAAATCTAATCCCATCTTCTTTAGTGAAAAAGCTTGGCATAGAGGAGGTGAAACCAATACAGATGTCCTTGGAGTTGGTGGACCAATCAGTAGTATATCCTAAAAGGGCTGATTGAGAACCTTTTAGTTAAGGTTGACAGGTTCATCTATCCGGCAGATTTTGTGATCCTGGATTCTTCAGAAAATGGAAATGACTCCATAATACTTGGTCGACCATTTTTGGCTACTGCTAGAGCCATTGTGGATATAGAGCAGGGAGAGCTAACCCTCAGGATGCATGAGGAGAGCATCACCTTGAAAGTCTTTCCAGAATTACAAAGGAATGAAGAAACAAGCAAGACAAGTAGTGACTTCCTTCCAAAGTAAGCAACCGACAAGGCAGTAGAACAAGAAAACAAGCAACTGCAAGAAGAAAAAGGAATTCAAAAAGAAGCTGGGATGATAAACAAGAAGGAAGGTATCACAACCCAAGTCACTGTCAAGAAAGAAAGATCAACAAGGAAGAAAAAGAAGAAAAACAAGAAAAAGGGCTACAAGGGGTGGAAGAATAAGAAAATCCCAACTGAAGGATTCTCCAAAGGTGACAAGGTGCAACTAGTATATCAACAGTTGGGAACAAAAGATTATTACACTGTCAACCAAGTACTTTCTCTTGAACATATGGAAATTGAGCATCAAGGCACACAGAGAAAGCTTACAGTGAGAGGTGACAAGTTGAGACATCACCAACATCAACCACCCTAAAGGGAGTTCAATGTCAAGCTAGTGACAATAAAAGAGCGCTTCATGGGAGGCAACCCATGATTTAAGATTTATGTCTTCTCTTTCATCTAATAAGCTATGATTTCCTGAGTATGATTTTGAACTTTCATATTTGATAAATGCATACTTTATTTTAGAGCATAAGTCAGACTTCTAAGTTTGGTGTCCCTTAAGGCACACTTAATTTTTGCTTTTCAAAAGAAAGGGAGCTATTCTTAGAACATATGAAAAATCATTTTGATGAAACATATGATCAAACACTAAGTTTGGTGTCTGCATATGTAACACTGTTCAACAGATCATTTCTTATTCATAAAATCAAAACCATACAGAAAGGGATCATGCATAAAATAATTTTTAAAATACATCAATTGTGAAGAATGGTTTGCATTGCTAAGCCATCCCCTCAATAAAAGATAAGTTTGGTGTTCACCAACTTTTAGCATCTTTAATTAAGGGACACAATTGACCACAAAAAAAAATATAATAAATAACAAATAAACAAAACAAAACAATTTTTATTTGCAAATCAATTGCCAACGACTATATTAATGTTCTAAGGCTAGCTGTTTTGGTTCATGCAGGAGAAAAAGATCGAGACAAAAGCAAGGAGGGGCCACGGCTAGGATAAGCTATGTGAGGATGGTCACATGTGCCTAGAAGAATGCGCTCATGGGGAAGCAGAATTTGCATGCATGCATCATCGAACACCTAAATACATGCAGCCAATGGGAAGAGGATCCTCGTCAAAGCCTCAACAATGCATGCAGACCGTCCATTCCATGAACCCCTTGGATGAACAACTCAATCTCAACCCTTCATGAGCACCAACGAGCTCCTTCCTCATTCATTATGGTTTTGTTGGAGAGCTTGAAGAATCTGCGCACTAAACGTTCACACACTCATTCAAGCTACCTTCATGAAATCCATAATCCCCTCTACTCCCAAACTAAAACAATTCCCTTATCTCACACAGAACCGAGAATCATCCCAACACACACATCTTTCTTCTATTCTCACTTTTTTTCTTCTTCTCACCTCAAATCCATGGCTTCCTCAAGTCGAAAAGAGGGGAAAGGAACCTATGGTAGCCTCCTCATTTGATGCAAACAAATTAGATCCCAATTCCATGAAGGGAGATATCATAGGTTCATGGAGACAAGAATGTCTATGAGAAAGGCCTTGAGTTGAGAGACGGGGAATACCCCCATGAGGCAATCACTAAAGAAAGAAGGTGGGAACTTTTATGTGCTCCTCTTGTTGACATCAGTGCAGTCCTGATCAGGGAGTTCTATGCAAATGCTGTGAAAGAAAACAAAGATAGTGCCCCTTACACAAGTTATGTCAGAGGAGTTGAAGTGAGTTTTAGCCCAGCAGCCATCACAAGGGCCCTAAAGTTGAGAACCATAACTTATGCAGAGCCCAGTTATGAGACCAGATTGTAGATGGAAAATAATCCTGATGAGATCTTGCAAGGGTTATGTGTGGAGAATACAGATTGGGAAAGAGATTCAAAGGGAATTCCAAGTCACTTGAGGAGGATAAATCTTACTCCTGTGGCCAAGGGATGGTATGAAATAGTGAGGAGATCTATCCTTCCTACTGGAAACGCCTCTTGGGTCACAATCAAACGAGCACTCTTGACATACTGCATCTTACATGGAGGTGAAATCAACCTCGCACAACTCATAGCCGACAGTATTCAAGAGATGGCTAATAGCACAAGCAAATCAAGTGGTCTTGGACATCCAAGTACCATCCTCAGGCTATGTGACAAAGCTGGAGTAATCTTTGAAGATGAGGACACAGAAAAAGTGAAAAAGGGGAAGGGATCACCAAGAAGAGTATGGAAGGAATAAATGAAGAAGATGATCCCGAGGGGGTGGTAGCTCCCAGACAAAGGAGATCTCAAGAGAGGAAGGACGAAATCAAGCTCATGATGCCATAGACATGAGCCAGCTACACAGAGCAATAGAAGAGCTATCTCAACTCATGCAGACTTAACAAGAGCATAATCTGGGGCGCCAAGAGCAATATCTAGAGCCCCATCCAGAGTTTAGGGAGCAATATCTGAAAGATAAAGAGGAGAGAGAAGTTGGCAGCGTCAAATGGGAGAGAAGCAAGAGAGATGGCAACAGCAAATGATGACTCAGCAGCAAGAATTTCAAGCACAGATTCTTGAAGGACAAAAGAGCAATACAAAGAATTCAAAGAATCTATGATAAGCTGTACTTTAGTCAAGCCAATGGAAGAATATTCATCACATGGGAGAAGTTAGATATGCGCAAAGAATGGAGAATGATGAAAACATATCAAGCCATTTGAGCAATGCCCTGAATTTGGAGCCAAGCAACAAGCAAGGTCTCGTCACTATACAGAGGCAACTTTTAAAAGATTAGAAGACGTTGGGCTCTCAGGACTCTAGATTGTCTGGGGTAGAAGATGTCCTGGTGAAGAGATCCAAGATTATTCCAAGCAAGGGAAGAGAAAGAAAAAAGGGAGAAACAAGCAGTAGCCACGACCAATAGAAGGTGGCAAAGTTCTTTCATACCCTTTCTTTCATTCTTCTAATAAGGAGAAGCATGTCTGAAACATGATATGCCTCCACTGTTTATTTCCTTTTATTTCATTTTCTTGTACTTTTCTTTGTTCAATAAGTAGCTAGAAAAATGATCTGCATAATGCTTGTCATTCATCACTTAGCTTGAATTTTGTTTTGTTTCCCATATGCTTGAATAAAAGAGAATTGTTTGAATTGAAAAGTAAATATCCAATGTTGCATAAGTAGAATGGAAGTTAATGGTGGTGTATGTGTGGTGTGCGAAATTGTGATCACTACATAACTTTGCACAACTAACCAGCAAGTGCACTGGGTCGTCCAAGTAATAAACCTTACGCGAGTAAGGGTCGATCCCACGGAGATTGTTGGTATGAAGCAAGCTATGGTCACCTTGTAAATCTTAGTCAAGCAGACTCAAATGGGTATGGTGATATACGAATAAAGCATAAAGATAAAGATAGAGGTACTTATGTAATTCATTGGTAGGAGCTTCAGATAAGCGTATGAAGATGCCTTCCCTTCCGTCTCTCTGCTTTCCTACTGTCTTCATCCAATCCTCTTACTACTTCCTTTCCATGGCAAGCTTATGCAAGGGTTTCACCGTTGTCAGTGGCTACCTCCCATCCTCTCAGTAAAAATGTTCCTATGCTGTCACAGCATATGGCTAATCAGCTGTCGGTTCTCGGTCAGGCCGGAATAGAATCCATTGATTCTTTTGCGTCTGTCACTAACGCCCGCCTGCTAGGAGTTTGAAGCACGTCACAGTCATTCAATCATGAATCCTACTCAGAATACCACAGACAAGGTTAGACCTTCCGGATTCTCTTGAATGCCGCCATCAGTTCTTGCCTATACACGAAGACTCTGATCTCATGGAATGGCTGGCTCGTTTGTCAGGCGAGCACTCGGTTGGCGATCAACCATGCATCGTGTATCAGGAATCCAAGAGATATTCACTAGAGCCTTGGTTGCTTGTAGAACAAAAGTGGTTGTCAGTCACCTTGTTCATAGGTGAGAATGATGATGAGTGTCACGGATCATCACATTCATCAAGTTGAAGAACAAGTGATATCTTGGACAAAGAACAAGCGGAATTGAATAGAAGAACAATAGTAATTGCATTAATACTCGAGGTACAGCAGAGCTCCACACCTTAATCTATGGTGTGTAGAAACTCCACCATTGAAAATACATAAGAACAAGGTCTAGGCATGGCCGTGAGGCTAGCCTCCCAATGATCTAAGAACTAGATGTCCGAAGATGAAAATACAATAGTAAAATGTCCTATATATAGAGAACTAGTAGCCTAGGGTGTACAGAGATGAGTAAATGACATAAAAATCCACTTCCGGGCCCACTTGGTGTGTGCTTGGGCTGAGCAATGAAGCATTTTTCGTGCAGAGACTCTTCTTGGAGTTAAACGCCAGCTTTTATGCCAGTTTGGGCGTTTAACTCCCATTTAGGTGCCAGTTCCGGCGTTTAACGCTGGAATTTCTGAGGGTGACTTTGAACGCCGGTTTGGGCCATCAAATCTTGGGCAAAGTATGGACTATCATATATTGCTGGAAAGCCCAGGATGTCTACTTTCCAACGCCGTTGAGAGCGTGCCAATTGAACTTCTGTAGCTCCAGAAAATTCACTTCGAGTGCAGGGAGGTCAGAATCCAACAGCATCTGCAGTCCTTTTCAGTCTCTGGATCAGATTTTTGCTCAGGTCCCTCAATTTCAGCCAGAAAATACCTGAAATCACAGAAAAACACACAAACTCATAGTAAAGTCCAGAAAAGTGAATTTTAACTAAAAACTAATAAAAATATACTAAAAACTCAACTAAAACTACTAAAAACATACTAAAAACAATGCCAAAAAGGGTACAAATTATCCGCTCATCACAACACCAAACTTAAATTGTTGCTTGTCCTCAAGCAACTGAAAATCAAATAAGATAAAAAGAAGAGATATACTATAGACTCCAATTATCAATGAAACATAGCTCCAAATTAGATGAGCGGGACTAGTAGCTTTTTGCCTCCGAACAGTTTTGGCATCTCACTTTATCCTTTGAAATTCAGAATGATTGGCATCTTTAGGAACTCAGAATCCAGATAGTGTTATTGATTCTCCTAGTTAAGTATGATGATTCTTGAACACAGCTACTTATGAGTCTTGGCCGTGGCCCAAAGCACTCTGTCTTCCAGTATTACCACCGGATACATATATGCCACAGACACATAATTGGGTGAACCTTTTCAGATTGTGACTCAGCTTTGCTAAAGTCCCCAATTAGAGGTGTCCAGGGTTCTTAAGCACACTCTTTTTGCCTTGGATCACACTTTATTTCTTTCTTTTCTTTCTTTTTTTCTTTCTTTTTCTTTTTCTCCCTTCTCTTTTTTTCGTTTCTTTTCCTCTCTTTTTTTTTGTATTCACTGCTTTTTCTTGCTTCAAGAATCATTTCATGATTTTTTCAGATCCTCAGTAACATGTCTCCTTTTTTCATCATTCTTTCAAGAGCCAACAACTTTAACATTCATGAGCAACAAATTCAAAAGACATATGCACTGTTTAAGCATACATTTAGAGAACAAAAGCATTGCCACCACATCAAACTAATTAAGCTAGTTTTAAAGATGAATTCGAAATCCTGTACTTCTTGTTCTTTTGTAATAAAAACAGTTTTCATTTAAGAAAGGTGATGGATTCATAGGACATTCATAACTTTAGGGCATAGACACTAAGACACTAATGATCACAAGACACAAACATAGATAAACATAAGCACTAAAATTCGAAAAATAGAAAATAAAGAACAAGGAGATTAAAGAACGGGTCCACCTTAGTGATGGCGGCTTGTTCTTCCTCCGGAAGGTCTTATGGAGTGCTTGAGCTCCTCAATGTCTCTTCCTTGTCTTTGTTGCTCCTCTCTCATGATTCTTTGATCTTCTCTAATTTCATGGAGGATGATGGAGTGTTCTTGATGCTCCACCCTTAGTTGTCCCATGTTGGAACTCAGTTCTCCTAGGGAGGTGTTCAGTTGCTCCCAATAGTTTTGTGGAGGAAAGTGCATCCCTTGAGGCATCTCAGGGATCTCATGATGAGTGGGGTCTCTTGTGTGCTCCATCCTCTTCTTAGTGATGGGCTTATCCTCATCAATGTGGATGTCTCCCTCTATGTCAACTCCAACTGAATAACAGAGGTGACAAATGAGATGAGGGAAGGCTAACCTTGCTAAAGTAGAGGACTTGTCCGCCACCTTATAGAGTTCTTGGGCTATAACCTCATGAACTTCCACTTCTTCTCCAATCATGATGCTATAAATCATGATGGCCCGGTCTAGAGTAACTTTGGACCGGTTGCTAGTGGGAATGACTGAGCGTTGGATAAACTCCAACCATCCTCTAGCCACGGGCTTGAGGTCATGCCTTCTCAATTGAACCGGCTTCCCTCTTGAATCTCTCTTCCATTGTGCGCCCTCTTCACATATGACTGTGAGGACTTGGTCCAACCTTTGATCAAAGTTGACCCTTCTAGTGTAAGGATGTTCATCTCCTTGCATCATAGGCAAGTTGAATGCCAACCTTACATTTTCCGGACTAAAATCCAAGTATTTCCCCCTAACCATAGTAAGATAATTCTTTGGATTCGGGTTCACACTTTGATCATGGTTCTTGGTGATCCATGCATTGGCATAGAACTCTTGAACCATCAAGATTCCGACTTGTTGAATGGGGTTGGTAAGAATTTCCCAACCTCTTCTTCGGATCTCATGTCGAATTTCCGGATATTCACCCTTTTTGAGTGAAAAAGGGACCTCGGGGATCACCTTCTTCAAGGCCACAACTTCATAGAAGTGGTCTTGATGCACCCTTGAGATGAATCTTTCCATCTCCCATGACTCGGAGGTGGAAGCTTTTGCCTTCCCTTTCCTCTTTCTAGAGGTTTCTCCGGCCTTGGATGCCATAAATGGTTATGGAAAAACGAAAAAGCAACGCTTTTACCACACCAAACTTAAAAGGTTTGCTCGTCCTCGAGCAAAAGAAGAAAGAAGAGAGTAGAAGAAGAAGAAATGAGGAAGAAGGAAATGGCTTTTGTGTTCGGCCAAAGAGGGGGAGAAGTGGTGGTTAAGTTGTGTGAAAATGAAGGGGTGAAGAAGGGTTTATATAGGGGAGGGGGGAGGGTAAGGTTCGGTCAAGTGAGGGTGGTTTGAATTTGAATGGTGAGGTAGGTGGGGTTTTATGAAGGATGGATGTGAGTGGTGAAGAAAAAGAAGGGATTTGATAGGTGAAGGGTTTTTGGGGGAGAGGTATTGAGGTGATTGGTTAATGAGTGAAGAAGAGAGAGAGTGGTGGGGTTGGTGGGGATCCTGTGGGGTCCACAGATCCTGTGGTGTCAAGGAAAAGTCATCCCTGCACCAAATGGCTTTCAAAATCACGTTTTGAGCCATTTCTGGCGTTAAACGCCGGGCTGGTGCCCATTCCTGGCGTTTAACGCCAGGTTCTTGCCCTTTCTGGCGTTTAACGCCAGTCTGGTGCCCCTTTCTGGCGTTAAACGCCCAGAATGGTGCCAGACTGGGCGTTAAACGCCCAATTGCTAGCCTCACTGGCGTTTAAACGCCAGTGGGTTCATCCTCCAGGGTGTGCTGTTTTTCTTCCTGTTTTTCATTCTGTTTTTGCTTTTTCAATTAATTTTGTGTCTTCTTATGATCATCAACCTACAAAAAACATAAAATAACAAAGAGAAATAGATAACATATAACATTGGGTTGCCTCCCAACAAGCGCTTTTTTAATGTCAGTAGCTTGACAGATGGCTCTCATGGAGCCTCACATTTTCTCAGAGCAATGTTGGAACCTCCCAACACCAAACTTAGAGTTTGAATGTGGGGGTTCAACACCAAACTTAGAGTTTGGTTGTGGCCTCCCAACACCAAACTTAGAGTTTGACTGTGGGGGCTCTGTTTGACTCTGATTTGAGAGAAGCTCTTTATGCTTCCTCTCCATGATGACAGAGGGATATCCTTGAGCCTTAAACACAAAGGATTTTTCATTCACTTGAATGATCAACTCTCCTCTATCAACATCAATCACAGCCTTTACTGTGGCTAGGAAGGGTCTGCCAAGGATGATGGTTTCATCCATGCACTTCCCAGTCTCTAGGACTATGAAATCAGCAGGGATGTAATGGTCTTCAATCTTCACCAAAACATCCTCTACAAGTCCATGAGCTTGTTTTCTTGAGTTGTCTGCCATCTCTAATGAGATTCTTGCAGCTTGCACCTCAAAGATCCCTAGCTTCTCTATTACAGAGAGAGGCATGAGGTTTACACTTGACCCTAAGTCACACAGAGCCTTCTTGAAGGTCATGTTGCCTATGGTACAAGGTATTGCAAACTTCCCAGGATCTTGTCTCTTTTGAGGTAATTTCTGCCTAGACAAGTCATCCAGTTCTTTGGTGAGCAAAGGAGGTTCATTCTCCCAAGTCTCATTTCCAAATAACTTGTCATTTAGCTTCATGATTGCTCCAAGGTATTTAGCAACTTGCTCTTCAGTGACATACTCATCCTCTTCAGAGGAAGAATACTCATCAGAGCTCATGAAAGGCAGAAGTAAGTCCAATGGAATCTCTATGGTCTCATTTTGAGCCTCAGATTCCCATGGTTCCTCATTGGGGAACTCGATGGAGGTCAGTGCACGCCCATTGAGGTCTTCCTCAGTGGCGTTCACTTCCTCTCCTTCCTCTCCAAATTCGGTCATGGTGATGGCCTTGCACTCTCCTTTTGGATTTTCTTCTGTGTTGCTTGGGAGAGTACTAGGAGGGAGTTCAGTAACTTTCTTGCTCAGCTGTCCCACTTGTGCCTCCAAATCCCTAATGGAGGACCTTGTTTCAGTCATGAAACTTTGAGTGGTTTTGATTAGATCAGAGATCATGGTTGCTAAGTCAGAGTGGCTCTGCTTAGAACTCTCTGTCTGTTGCTGAGAAGATGATGGAAAAGGCTTGCCATTGCTAAACCTGTTTCTTCCACCATTATTGTTGTTAAAACCTTGTTGAGGTTTCTCCTAGGTAATTCACCTCTTCCATTGAAGGGTTCTCAGGATCATAAGCTTCTTCCTTAGATGAAGCATCCTTAGTACTGCTTGGTGCATTTTGCATTCCAGACAGACTTTGAGAAATCAAATTGACTTGTTGAGTCAGTATCTTGTTCTGAGCCAGAATGGCATTCAGAGTATCAATCTCAAGAACTCCTTTCTTCTGATTGGTCCCATTGTTCACAGGATTCCTTTCAGAAGTGTACATGAATTGGTTATTTGCAACCATTTCAATCAGCTCTTGAGCTTCTGTAGGCGTCTTCTTCAAATGAAGAGATCCTCCAGCAGAGCTATCCAAAGACATCTTTGATAGTTCAGATAGACCATCATAGAAAATACCTATGATGCTCCATTCAGAAAGCATGTCAGAAGGACATTTTCTGATTAATTGTTTGTATCTTTCCCAAGCTTCATAGAGGGATTCTCCATCCTTCTGTCTGAAGGTTTGGACTTCCACTCTAAGCTTACTCAATTTTTGAGGTGGAAAGAACTTTGCCAAGAAGGCATTGACTAGCTTCTCCCATGAGTCCAGGCTTTCTTTAGGTTGTTAGTCCAACCATGTCCTAGCTCTGTCTCTTACAGCAAAAGGGAATAGCATAAGTCTGTAGACTTCAGGGTCAACCCCATTAGTCTTGACAGTGTCACAGATTTGCAAGAATTCAGCTAAAAACTGATGAGGATCTTCCAATGGAAGTCCATGAAACTTGCAATTCTGTTGCATTAGAGAAACTAATTGAGGCTTAAGCTCAAAGTTGTTTGCTCCAATGGCAGGGATAGAGATGCTTCTCCCATAGAAGTCGGGAGTAGGTGCAGTAAAGTCACCCAGCACCTTCCTTGCATTGTTGGCATTGTTGTTGTTTTCGGCTGCCATGTCTTCTTCTTCTTTGAAGAATTCGATTAGGTCCTCTATAGAGAATTGTGCCTTAGCTTCTCTTAGCTTTCGCTTCAAGGTCCTTTCAGGTTCAGGGTCAGCTTCAACAAGAATGCCTTTGTCTCTGCTCCTGCTCATATGAAAGAGAAGAGAACAAGAAAATGTAGAATCCTCTATGTCACAGTATAGAGATTCCTTGAGGCAGAAGAACAGAAAAATAGAAGAAGGAGGTAGAAGAATTCGAACTTAATCAGAGAGAGTTCGAATTGTGCATTGAGAAGGAGTGGTACTCCATAAATAGAAGGATGTGGGAAGAGGGGAAGAGAATTTTCGAAAATTAAGTTAAAGAAATTGAAAACATTTTGAAAAACACTAATTAATTTTCGAAAATAAGAGTGGGAAAGAAATCAAGTGATTTTTGAAAAAGATTTTGAAATTAGAAGTCAAAAAGATTTGATTGAAAGCTATTTTGAAAAAGATTTGATTAAAAAGATATGATTGAAAAGATATGATTTGAAAACAATTTTAAAAGATATGATTTTAAAAATTAATGACTTGCCTAACAAGAAAAGATGATTCAAACATTAAACCTTTCTCAACAGAAAAGGCAATATACTTGAGATGTTCAATCAAATCATTAATTGTTAGTAAGTATCTTTGAAAAAGGAAAGAAATTGATTTTGAAAACATTTGATTGAAAAGATATGATTTGAAAAAGATTTGATTTTGAAAAACTTTGAAAACTTGAAAAAAATTGATTTGAAAACAAAATCCTCCCCCTTGTGCCATCCTGGCGTTAAACGCCCAGAATGGTATCCATTCTGGCGTTTAACGCCCAAAATGCTACCTTTTTGGGCGTTAAACGCCCAACCAGGCACCCTGGCTGGCGTTTAAACGCCAGTCTGTCCTTCTTCACTGGGCGTTTTTAACGCCCAGCTTTTTCTGTGTAATTCCTCTGCTGCATGTTCTGAATCTTCAGTTCCCTGTACTATTGACTTGAAAATAGAACCAAGATCAAATAAACAATGCATTGCAAGACACCAAACTTAAAATTAGACACTAGACTCAAACAAGAAACATAAAATATTTTTGGTTTTTATGATTTTGTAATTTTTTTGTGCTTTTTCGAAAATTATATGAAAAGAAAATAAAAGTTTCAAAATTCTCAATTTGGATTCCAGGAATCATTGCAATGTTAGTCTAAGACTCCGGTCCAGGAATTAGACATGGCTTCACAGCCAGCCAAGCTTTCAAAGAAAGCTTCGGTCCAAAACACTAGACATGGCCAATGGCCAGCCAAGCCTTAGCAGATCATTGCTTCAATAGCAAGATTGATAGAAATCAACAAGCTCTTGTGATGATAGGTTGAAACCTCGGTCCAATAAGATTAGACATGGCTTCTCAGCCAGCCAGACTTCAACAGATCATCATGAAACACTAGAATTTATTCTTAAGAACTCTGAAGAAAAATACCTAATCTAAGCAACAAGATAAACCGTCAGTTGTCCATACTCAAAACAATCCCCGGCAACGGCGCCAAAAACTTGGTGTGCGAAATTGTGATCACTACACAACTTTGCACAACTAACCAACAAGTGCACTGGGTCGTCCAAGTAATAAACCTTACGCGAGTAAGGGTCGATCCCACGGAGATTGTTGGTATGAAGCAAACTATGGTCACCTTGTAAATCTTAGTCAGGCAGACTCAAATGGGTATGGTGATATACGAATAAAGCATAAAGATAAAGATAGAGGTACTTATGTAATTCATTGGTAGGAGCTTCAGATAAGCGTATGAAGATGCCTTCCCTTCCGTCTCTCTGCTTTCCTACTGTCTTCATCCAATCCTTCTTACTCCTTTCCATGGCAAGCTTATGCAAGGGTTTCACCGTTGTCAGTGGCTACCTCCTATCCTCTCAGTGAAAATGTTCCTATGCTCTGTCACAGCATATTGCTAATCAGCTGTCGGTTCTCGGTCAGGCCGGAATAGAATCCATTGATTTTTTTACGTCTGTCACTAACGCCCCACCTGCTAGGAGTTTGAAGCACGTCACAGTCATTCAATCATTGAATCCTACTCAGAATACCACAGACAAGGTTAGACCTTCCGGATTCTCTTGAATGCCGCCATCAGTTCTTGCCTATACCACGAAGACTCTGATCTCACGGAATGGCTGGCTCGTTTGTCAGGCGAGCACTCGGTTGTCAGGCGATCAACCATGCATCGTGTATCAGGAATCCAAGAGATATTCACTAGAGCCTTGGTTGCTTGTAGAACAAAAGTGGTTGTCAGTCACCTTGTTCATAGGTGAGAATGATGATGAGTGTCACGGATCATCACATTCATCAAGTAGAAGAACAAGTGATATCTTGGACAAAGAGTGTCACGGATCATCACATTCATCAAGTTGAAGAACAAGTGATATCTTGGACAAAGAACAACGGAATTGAATAGAAGAACAATAGTAATTGCATTAATACTCGAGGTACAGCAGAGCTCCACACCTTAATCTATGGTGTGTAGAAACTCCACCGTTGAAAATACATAAGAACAAGGTCTAGGCATGGCCGTGAGGCCAGCCTCCCAATGATCTAAGAACTAGATGTCCGAAGATGAAAATACAATAGTAAAAGGTCCTATATATAGAGAACTAGTAGCCTAGGGTGTACAGAGATGAGTAAATGACATAAAAATCCACTTCCGGGCCCACTTGGTGTGTGCTTGGGCTGAGCAATGAAGCATTTTTCGTGCAGAGACTCTTCTTGGAGTTAAACGCTAGCTTTTATGCCAGTTTGGGCGTTTAACTCCCATTTAGGTGCCAGTTCCGGCGTTTAACGCTGGAATTTCTGAGGGTGACTTTGAACGCCGGTTTGGACCATCAAATCTTGGGAAAAGTATGGACTATCATATATTGCTGGAAAGCCCAGGATGTCTACTTTCCAACGCCGTTGAGAGCGCGCCAATTGGGCTTCTGTAGCTCCAGAAAATCCACTTCGAGTGCAGGGAGGTCAGAATCCAACAGCATCTGCAGTCCTTTTCAGTCTCTGGATCAGATTTTTGCTCAGGTCCCTCAATTTCAGCCAGAAAATACCTGAAATCACAGAAAAATACACAAACTCATAGTAAAGTCCAGAAAAGTGAATTTTAACTAAAAACTAATAAAAATATACTAAAAACTCAACTAAAACTACTAAAAACATACTAAAAACAATGCCAAAAAGGGTACAAATTATCCGCTCATCAATGTGTTTGATTAAATGCATAACTCATGAAATAATTGCTGCATAATATCATTTTCATTAAAGTGTGAGTTAGCTTGCTGTTACAAAGATTCTTATCAATAAAAGAAAAAGCCCTTGGGAACAAAAACAGAAAGAAAAGGAAGAAGAAAAAGCCAAAGTGGCAAGAAAAACAAAGAATAAAGGTTGGACACCAATAGCTTGGACCCTAGGACATATGCCTGTGGTGTTCTTGTACTAAGATATGCTTGGATGAGTAAATTCTGAGGGGTATTTTAAAACCCGGTCACTTAGATCAACTGATTTGGGATGGCCAATTGAAAGTCCACAATAAAGAGCAACTTAAATACAGAACATTTAGTTATCCAAAGAGATGCTGGGCATCAATGATCCTAAGAAGAAATAGTGAGCCATGTGTCTGTGGTGGAAAGATGTTGAGTAAAAGAAAAAAAATAAAGCCAAAGGCTACTACTGCAACATTAGACACCAAACCTCCAAAAGAATAAGCTTGTTAAGCATTATGAGAAAGAAAAGTTAGCAAGGGAGTAATTAAAAAGTGAGTCTTATAACAGCAAGCTTAACAAGCCTTTGATGAAAAATGTATATTATGTAACAGCAAACAATAACTTGAGTTATCATTGTCTGCATAAAGACTCCATAAATCAAGTTCTGCTATTTGCTTAATAAGGATATGTTTCTTTTCTTGTTCATTTCATTTTCTCTTAGTTTTGATGCTTGCTTGGGGACAAGCAAGATTTAAGTTTGGTGTTGTGATGACTGGTCATCATATACCCATTTTTCAAGCTAATTTCAGTTGTTTTATTAGCCTTTATGCACTTTCTTGCATCCTAAGTAAGTGATTTGGAATGAAAATGTATAACTTCTTTAAATCAAATAACCACCATGAAATTAATGTTAACTCATGAGGTTTAAGCTGAATTTAATTGATTTTTAATTGATTTATAAGCCTTGTGAATTTAGTGATACTTTGAGTGGTTGTTTTGGTTTATTGTAGGTGAAGAAAAGAAAAAAAGAAAAAACGTGGCCTAAGAAAACGTGGCCAAAGGAAGGAGAAGTGTGCCGCATGGAAGGGAGGAAGCAAGCATTGCCCTCCACAAGGGCACACTGCCCTCTAGGAGGGCAACATAAGGGAACAAGGAGTGAAAGGCAACTCTGCCCTGCCCACGACAAGGGCAGAGCACAAAATTGTGTCTTGGATCAAAGAAGAGAAAAACCTTGCCCTGCCCTCCACAAGGGCAGTATTGGGCCTTCATGGAAAATAAATCAAAGGAAAAAGCCTACCAATGCTTGCCACAAGAATCGAACACGGCACAATGAGGAAGCAAGGAACTAGGCCTCATTATGGTGCCAAGAAAGCCAAGGAAAAATAGTAGCGTGTGCATCGGCCAAGTCTCAAACACGGAACTTCAATTTGGAAACACTGCCCTGCCCTCCGCGAGGGCAGGGCAGCATTTTGTTGTGGCACACAGGCGCACCATTCTGGCGCACCAAGGGACGGTTCGGCAGCACCAGTAGCACGCACAGGCACCAAACTGGCGCACCAAAATTTTCTGCCCTGCCCTCCGCGAGGGCAGGGCAGCATCCTGCACACCAAACTCGCACACCACGCTCGCACCAAGGCCGCATGCATCAATTTTCTGCCCTGCCCTCCACAAGGGCAAGGCAGCCTCCTGGAAGCAATTCTTCATGGGCCAAAAATTGAATTAAAAATCCAATTTAATTCATTTCTTCACCAAATCAAAAGCCCATCCAAATCCCAAGATCCAAGAATAGAAAGTGTATAAATAGGAGCTAGTTTGATGTAATTAGGACTTTTTACTTGACTTTTGAATTTTGCACTTTTGGCTTAGAGCTTTGAATTTTGCAACTTTTTCCTTGAGAGGCTTCACCGAGATTTCTGAGAA
The DNA here is from genome assembly GCF_014773155.1 of Arachis stenosperma. Classification (NCBI taxonomy): domain Eukaryota; kingdom Viridiplantae; phylum Streptophyta; class Magnoliopsida; order Fabales; family Fabaceae; genus Arachis; species Arachis stenosperma. The sequence goes on from NC_080382.1 coordinate 95,825,358, forward strand.
TTGGGGAGGAGAATTGATCTCTCTTCTTCCTGGTTCTTGCTTGGGCAATTGTTACTTTTCTTATTTGAGTCTTGGGTGTTAAGAATTGAGGAAATTCTGTCTCAATCTCCACTCAAGAGCTCTTTAATTTCTCCTCTGCATAATTGAATTCAAACACATTTCCTTTACTGCTTCTTCTTCAATTTCTTGTTAATTGCTTTGTGAACTTGGATCTGGGAAGGCAATTGAGATCTAGGCTTTGCTACCTAGTCTCTGGAGTCCTGAGGTCCCAATTTCCTCTTGGTTCTTCTGTGAACCTTTGCTGCACTTACTTTCCTTACTGTTTGAGTTCTAATTGCTTCTAATTCAATTTCTGCTCTATTAATTGTTGCAATTCAATTTCTCTTTGCTTAGATCCTGAAATCCTAGTCCTCAAATCCCTTTTTCATTCAAGCAATTTACATTCCTTGCACTTTAAGTTACTGCAATTTACATTCCTTGCACTTTAAGTTTCAGTCATTTAATTTCTTGTTCTTTAAGATTCAGTCCTTTTACTTTCAGTTTCTTTTAATTTCTGCAATTCTACCCTTCCCTCTTTACATTTACTGTCATTTACTTACTGTTGGATACCAAACACTCAATCAATACTTGATTCGCTTGACTAAATCAACCACCGAACTAAAATTGTTCAATCCTTCAATCCCTGTGGGATCGACCTCACTCACGTGAGTTATTATTACTTGATGCGACCCGGTACACTTGCCGATGAGTTTTGTGTCGGATCGTTTTCCGCACATCAAATACCTCTAACTTAGCAAATTTAGTCTCTGATCTGTCTAAGGCCACTTTAAGTTTCATGAATGAAACAAGGTCCTCCATCAGAAATCTAGAGGCACAAGTGGGCCAGCTGAGTAAGAAAATCACTGAAACCCCTCCTAGTACTCTCCCAAGCAATACTGAAGAGAATCCCAAAAGAGAGTGCAAGGCCATTGACATAGTCAGCATGGCCGAACCTAGAGAGGAAGGGGAGAACGTAAATCCCAAGGAGGAAGACCTCATGGGACGTCTCTCAAACAAGAAGGAGTTCCCTATTGAGGACCTAAAGGAATCTGAGGGTCATATAGAGACCATAGAGATTCCATTAAATCTCCTTCTGCCATTCATGAGCTCTGAAGACTATTCTTCCTCTGAAGAGGATGAAGATGTGACTGGAGAGCAAGTTGCTCAATATCTAGGAGCCATCATGAAGCTAAATGCCAAGTTATTTGGTAATGAGAGGAAGCATGAACAGCTTCTCTCAATACAGAGTCAAACAGAGCCCCCACAGTCAAACTCTAAGTTTGGTGTTGGGAGGCCACAACCAAACTCCAAGTTTGGTGTTGAACCCCCACATTCAAACTCTAAGTTGGGTGTTGGGAGGTCCCAACAATGCTCTAAACATCTGTGAAGCTCCATAAGAGCTCATTGTCAAGCTATTGACATTAAAGAAGAGCTTATTGGGAGGCAACCCAATTTTTATTTATCTATTTTTATTTTTTATTTTATTGTTCTTTTATGTTTTATTAGGTACATGATCATGTGGAGTCAAAATTAAAAACAGAATAAAAAATAGCAGAAGAAAAATGTACCCTGAGGAGAGCTGTACTGGCGTTCAACGCCAGAAACATGCTGCACATGGACGTTGAACGCCCAGAACATGCATCACTTCGGCGTTTAAACGCCAGAATTGCATGGAAAGGCACTGATGCTGTTGGATTCTGACCTCCCTGCACTCGAAATGGAATTTTTGGAGCTACAGAAACCCAAATGGCGCGCTCTTAATTGCGTTTGAAAGTAGACATCCAGAGATTTCTAGCAATATATAATAGTTTATATTTTGCCCAAGTTTATAAGACACAAACTGGCATTCAACGCCAGCTTTCTGCCCTATTCTGGCATTAAACGCCAGAAACAAGTTGCAAGCTAGAGTCAAACGCCAGAAACAAGTTACAAACTGGCGTTCAACTCCAAGGAAGACCTCTACATGTGAAAGCTTCAATGCTCAGCCCAAGCACACACCAAGTGGGCCCGAAAGTGGATTTCTACATCATTTACTTATTTCTGTAACCCTAGTAACTAGTTTAGTATAAATAGAAATTTTTACTATTGTACTCACATCTTTGGACGAGCTTTTGGAACATCTTTGATTATTATTAGTCCTTAGATATTGGGGGCTGGCCTCACGGCCATGCCTACCTTATTTTCACTTATTTATTTTCAACGGTGGAGTTTCTACACACCATAGATTAAGGTGTGGAACTCTGTTGTTCCTCGAGTATTAATGCAAAGTACTATTGTTCTTCTATTCAATTCATGCTTATTCTTATTCTAAGATATTCATTCGCACACAAGAATATGATGAATGTGATGATTACGTGACACTCATCCCCATTCTCACTTATGAACGCGTAATTGACAACCACTTCCGTTCTACATGAAAACAAGCTTGAAGGTATATCTCTTAGATTTCTAATCAACGATTCACATCGACTCCTCTCTAACAATGGGGCATCTGAATCTGAGATTGGAACCTCCGTGGTATAGGCTAGAATCCATTGGCAGCATTCCTGAGATCCGGAAAGTCTAAACCTTATCTGTGACATTCCGAGTAAGATCTGGGATGGGATGACTGTGATGAGCTTCAAACTCGCGACTGTAGGGCATGGTGACAAATGCAAAAGGATAGTAAATCCTATTCCTACACGATCGAGAACCAACAGCTGATTAGCCATACGATATCTGTGCATGGTATTTTTCATCCGAGACGAGCAATCCGACAGTTGATTAGCCGTACAGAAATCATATAGGACCATTTTCACTGAGAGGACGGGAAGTAGCCATTAACAACGGTGACACCCAGCATACAGCTTGCCATAGAAAGGAGTATAAAGGATTGGATGAAGGCAGTAGGAAAGCAGAGATCTAGAAGGAACAACGCATCTCCATACGGTTATCTGAAATTCACACCAATGAATTACATAAGTATCTCTATCTTTATTTTATGTTCATTTATCTTTTAATTATCAAAACTCCATAACCATTTGAATCCACCTGACTGAGATTTACAAGGTGACCATAGCTTGCTTCAAGCCGACAATCTCTGTGGGATCGACCCTTACTCACGTAAGGTTTATTACTTGGATGACCCAGTGCACTTGCTGGTTAGTTATGTGAAGTTGTGAAAAAGAGTTGAGATTACAATTGTGCGTACCAAGTTGTTGGCGCCATTGAGATCACAATTTCGTGCACCACGCATATGAGAATGCTAAGCTATAAAAGGAGAAGACAAAAATATGGCATGATAAGAGAATCTCGAAAAGAACATTTGAGTCTGAAAAAAAAAGTTATTCTCTTCAACTCAAGGCTAAAATTCTTTCCTAAAAAACTCAAAACAAGATGGTCAACTCCCTTCACTATCACTAAGGTGTCCTCTTATGGCCATATTGAAATCATGGAAGAAGATTCTCAAAAAGGATTCACTATGAATGGTCAACGATTGAAGCATTATCTTGGAGGTGATCTCAATCGCCAGAAGTCCGTTTATCTCTTGATCTAGAGAGCTGACCGTCAAGCTAGTGATGTTAAAGAAGCGTTTGTTGGGAGGTAATCCACCCATCAGTATCCTTTACATTATTAGTTTTATTAGACTTGCATTAGTCTCTACTCTCCTTGGCATTCTCGCTTTTATTAGCTTTCCCTCAAACACCCCAAACATCAACCACCTCTATCCTTTTACATTATTAGTTTTATTACAACCATGCTTTTGATATCATACACCCCAAACACCAACCACCTCTATCCTACCACTCTTGTCCCGTTCCTATTCCCTTCCCTTCTTCGAGCTTTCCAACCTCCTGTACACCCTTGAATCCTCACTTTAAACCTCCACCATTCATTCAAAGCACTCCCTTCTCTTATAAATACTCGCCCCTCAACAACATATTGCCTTACATCTTCTTACCCTCTATGCACCTATTCGAATTCATTCTTCACTTCTATATCCTTTTTCCTCCTCACTACTTCCTTTATTTTCTCCACTAGAACCTTGTTCCTCCTTCTCTTTCCTTTTTCTACACCCCCACCTGTTCTCTCTTATTTCTTCTTTCCCCTGTTTTTTCTCTATATTTACTTGGAGACAAGTTAAATTTCTAAGTTTGGTGTTGATTTTTGCTTGAAAAACCTCTGCACAAAATGTAATGGCACCCAAATCAAAAATATCCTCATCAAACAAGAAAAAAGGAAAGGAATCAGCTACTACTTCATATGATAAAACAAGGTTCCTTTCATAATTTTATGAGAATCACTTTCACAACTTAACCAGCAAAAAGAAAATCACTCTGGAGGTGCCATTTGAATTAAAACGGGAAAAGTATCCTGAGATTTAAGAGCAAATCATGAGGAGAAGGTGGCAAGTTCTTTATGACCCACCTCAAAAGGTGAGACAATTAATGGTTCAAGAGTTTTATATCAATTCATGGCTTACTAATACAATGACTCATGATGTGAAAAATTGGAGTTACAAGAGCTGTGTAAGGGGAAAAGTAATTGATTTTAGCCCAAAAAGTAACAACAAAATTCTCCGCTTGAGAGTCTCGTCCTCTTCATCATCAGAAGTAACTTACCAAGATAGAGTGAGAAATAATCTAAGATATGATGATGTAGTCAGAGATATTTACCTTCTGGGGGTGCAATGGACCTTTGTTGTAAATGGAAAACCATGCCTATTGAGAAGGTGACCTCATACCACTGGCACGAGGATGGTTGGACTTCATCTAATGATCACTTATGCCTACTAGCAACTGTTCAGAGGTGACAGTGCCTAGAGCTATAGTGATTCACTCAATCATGTTAGGCGAAGAAATAAGGGTGGACCACATAATTCCTGAAGAATTTTATCACAACTCTTCTAGTCTATCATCTAGCTCCATGGTTGGCTTTCCAAGCATCATTCATCGTCTCTGTGAAGCTAATGAAGCTTTCATTGAGAATGACATTCCAATTGCTCTAAAGAGACCTATCTCTAATAGAACTATTTTAGCAGTGAAGAGGACTCCTTCTCAACGAGTACAAGAAGAAGACATCTCTCAACCTGCTCCACTTGAGCCTCATCTCTCAACCTCTCTAGAATTGGATTGGCAACATGTGTATTCAGCCATTCATGAACTCTCCATGCAACATGCAGCACATTATAGAAAATTTCGAGAGTACAAGGCACTGCAAGAATCGAGGCTGTTAGAAGAGCTTGAATACAGGTTCAACTCTCAAGCCAAAATGAGCTACTGTGCTTAGGCAGCACATAAAGCCAATAAAAAAGTAACTCTATATCCGTATAGGTCTAAAGAAATCATTCAGGCTCTCAAGGACTCACAAGCACAGCATGATGCTCGGGTGAGAAGGGAACTAGAATCCAAAGGATTTTGGATACTAATGAGACAACAAGAATCCAAAGAATTTTGGAACCTGAGAGAACCACAACAAGAAGATGATGATGATGAGCACAATAATGATAACTAAGGTGGTCAAGTTCTTTTATGCTTCTTCTTTCTTTTATTTCTTTTATCGTTTACCACTTTGTTTGTCTTTTCCTTTCTTTTGTATTATTTCTATTTTTGCTTTATTTTATTTTGCTCCTTCTTGAGATTTGCTATGCTTAATAAGCATGAATTATGTATTACAAAGAAAATGCAAAGAAAAAGGTTGAGAAAAACTAGAAAAAGTATGACTAATTGGGTACGGAAGGCCAAATTAACTAAAATATTCAGCACAAAATGAATATCACTATTTGAGACTTCAATCTAGAGGAGTATAATGGAATCCTCATTTTTGACAAAGCCTTGAAGAAGAAAAAGCAAATAACTAAATGACAAAGAAGTAAATGAACAAGGGAAGAAAGAGAAGCCAAAGGCTCTAAGTACTACTGACTAGGAAAGTTAAAAAAATATGAATTCAAAGAGTTTCCCAGTCAAGTACTTATGGTGTTTCTGTGTTGAGCAAAGCATGAGATAAAATATTTAGAGTCACAGCTAAACTCAAGGTGCAAAGCACCCCCTCAAAGAAAGAAAAGCCTAAGGCTCTTAGCACCAATGACTGAGAAAATTAAAAAGAAAAGATGAACTCAAAGAGTTCCCCAGTCAAGTGCTTGTAGTATTTTTGTGTCGAGAAAAGCTTGAGATAAAACACTTAGAATCACAACTAAGATCAAGGTGCAAAGCATCCTCATAAAAGAAATTGTGAAAGAAAGAAAGAATTAAGCTTGCTTCAAGGTAGGAATTAATGAGAAAGAATTCCATAATATGAACAGAATGGAAGTCTTAAAGAAATCAAAATCTTTTGTGCTAGATTGTGTATACTGAAAAGGCTAACCAAATCCATTGGAAATACTACCCTTAATTTGTAAGATTAAGCCCTTCAATTTTGAGTGCATGATTCTTTGTTTCCTGGAAGACAAGCAAAGTCTCAAGTTTGGTGTTGTGATGCAACCGCATCTTTAGTAGTTTTCCCTTAAAATTTCATTCAATAAGATAAGGATTCTTCATTTATAAGAAATTAATTTATGGTTTAGTGTATATTTCTTTGAGATTTTTGAATTCTTTGATTACAAGAGATTATAAAAGAAAGTGAGCAAAACATAGGGTTGCTGAACCAAACAGAGAGTTTATGAAACAAACAGAAAGGTTACTGGACCAGACAGAAACTCTCCTGGATGCCAAGCCTTCAGCCACGTCCAACGTGCCTCACCTCACGTTGAACATGCCACTTATGAAACTTCTCCAAGTCTCACATCCAACATAGAGAGCCCCACGTCCAACGTGCCACTTATAGAGCACCTCTAGTAGCCTCACCAAGCTTCAATGTCCAACGTGCCCTCTCCCACGTTGAATGTGCCATTTGAGGCCTCCTCTAGTAGCTTTTTCAAGCCTCACGTCCAAAGTAGGGAGCCTTATGTCCAACGTGCGAGGTCTTACATCTAACGCTCTAGGTCTCACGTTCAACATGCACTCAAGAAGCACCTCGAGTGGCTTCAACATGAACCTCATGTCTAACGTGCTCTTTCCTATGTTGAACTTGCCATTCAAGGACCACCTCTAGTAGCCATCAAGCCACCCCATGTTCAACATGTTGCATCTCACATTGAACGTGCCATCAAGCCTTACCTTTAAGGGCTACTTCAAGCCTTTGCATTCAACATGGATCCTGTGCATCGAACGTGTCACTTGAGCCAACCTCCAGGGCTTCTTAATTGTCTTCACTAATCTCTAAATCTCTACGCTTGATTGGATGAGTGAAGATTAAGCACAAGTCTATGTTATAGGCATTGATTGATAATTATGAAGGGTTTTAGGTTAACATATATAAGGAAGGAGAAACACACACGTTACTCTCTTCTTTCTGAGCCATTTCAATTCAGAGTTTTTGTTTTCTTTTGCGTCATGAGTAACTAATCTTCTCTGTTAAGGTTAGGAGATATGTTTATTCTAATGGATTAATGTTATTACTTTTCTATTCTTGATTTATGCATTGATGTTCTCTTAAGAAATAAGTTTTCGTTTTTCATCATAAGGATTTGAATATATTAGAAACTAGTTTGAATCTGAATTGCATTCTATATTCATCTTTAAAAAGTTGTTTATTAGAATTAAATTTGAAACTTCTTTTCGTAATTCTTTAAGTTTTGAACTTGGCTTGATAAGTGACATCAAATCAACTAGATTTAGCTCTTAAGAATTATGTGGTTTATGAATCAGTATATGTACTCCACCTCTTATCATAATTAATTGATCAAGAAATTGACGGTATATTAAGTTAAGAGAAATTGAATCACCAAGAGATTAGCGTTTGATTAGTTAGGGTTCATCATAAGACACATCTTTCATGATCAAGATAAACAGCAAAAAATATTCGTCCTGAAATTTAAATATACGAGTGTATTAGTTTTGCCTCATCAGTGGCTCAATGTATGAGCTACTCTTGAATCTTTATATATAGTTAGGATGATATAGATCGGGACGAATTCTGGAATCAAAGAGTGGAGAAATCAAAAGTTAAAATTTTGTATAATCAAATATAATGTCCTATATTTGATAATAGATATAGTTATAATTAATTTTTTTAGTTAAAAAAATTAATAAGTTCTTGTCAAGTAAAAGAATTATCTTAGTCTTTATAATTTTTTTATGGTTTTAGATCTAATAAATATAAAAGAATTTTTTTTGAATATTTTATGAATTTATTTACTTTGTTAAGTAATTATGTGATAGCAAAATTATATTTTTGTGTTTTATATTATTAAAAAATATGATATAAAATAATATAAATTAATTATACTAATAATTTTGTTATGTGAATTTAAAATATATTAAAATATTTTTATATAATAATATATTTAAAATTAAGAGAAAAATAATTTAAAAAAAAGAGACAACTAAATAAAATTAGAAAAAATAAATAATATTAAAACATTTTTTATATGATAATAGATATTAAAATTAACATCTAATAGGATTAGGGATGGATCTACCTTTAACTATGTGGGGGCAAATGTCCCCATTGAATTTTTATAAAGTTTCATATAAAATACATAAAAAAAATATATTTGACCCCACTAAATTTTTTTTCTTGGTTCACATACTTTTTAGTGTATAGAAATGAAAAAAAAGACACGAAACATAAATATTAATCAATAATAAATATATAAAAACATCAATATGAAGCACATCAATTTAATTTTAATAAATAAATTTATTATCATTAAAAGTTGATATACTACAGACAATTCAAATAAAATTATTTTTTATTTGCTAATTCGGTGTTTAATAAATTAAAAAAATTAAATAAATATAATGAAGAACTAAAATTTGACTCCATTAAATATTTTTTTATTATAAAAGATTAAAAATTTATCCATAAAAAATATATTGTTCTTTAATTTTTACAACGTTTTTTAATTTCCAGTATTTTTTAATTTAAAAAATTTAATAATGTTACTAGTTAATTTAAACTCGAATTAGATGTTGTATATTATTGTTGTCATTCCTAAAGTTATTAAATTTACAAATTTTAATAATATTTATATAAAAATTAACTTAATAACTATATTAATTTTTTATTTTAATTAATTAAATAGATAGAATTATAATAAAAACCAAAGTTAATTCTTCTTATTAAGTCACTCTTTAGTCTTTATTTATTATTTATGATACAACAAATAATATAGAACTCCTCTTAAAAAAGTCATCATGAAGTGTTACTTAGGAAACGTTTGTTGGTTTAGATATTGGTACTAAAATTTTTATTTCTATTCTCAAAATTTCAGCATTTCAGTACATCCAAAAAGTAGAAATACAGATGAATAAAATTTTTAAAGATAAAAACTGAAATTTTAATAAAATTTTATACCTAAAATACCTTCATTTTAATTAATTAATTCCAATTTTACTCTTTGTACAAATTAAATTAAAATTTTATACTTGTTTCAATTTCTATTTCCCACTTTATACCAAATAAAATACTGATATTTATTTCAATCTCTATCTCTTAATTTTTGTCTCTCAATCTCCGTCTTTCTATCTCTGTCTCCCTATCAAATCCTACCTTACAATTTTTCTACACCCATACCATAAGAGGTCCCTAAATATGAATCTATGGGAGTTGTTTTCTGTATCTTTCCTTCTAAATATTAGAAATGAATATTGAAAGATATGTGAAATCTTAAAGCAAATTGTAAACAATGTTTTCTATAATACATAGCTCATAATTGTAATTCTCTTTCGATTCCAGAATATAGATATTGAGAAACATTTATTATTAGGTGGATGTTCCGGTAAAGTTGTCAATTTCAACTTTTTGTAAAGACGTTTTCCATCTTGTGGTTGTTATTGATTTAAAAGCGTATCACTAAAAGTGTTGCTTTAAAGAGAAAGTGTTACCCTTAATCGTTAACTTGGCTCTGATACCAATTTTTTAACGTCGACTTTTCTTTTAATTTCTTTTTCGAAATTTCTATTCATCATATTTTACTTTGAATAAGTTTATAATTTGTATAGATTCAATTGGTGGTGCTTTATTTAAATAATTTGCAAATTCATAATCTAAAGTATTGACTATTTTTACTATTTCTCTTGCATTTATTACTAGTCCTTGATGTATATTTATAATTTTGATTTATAACTTTTCAATCTTGTTTTAGTTTATAATATTCTTTTTTGCATGGATTATTGTATAAAATCTTTTATCTGTTTGTCTTTTTCTTAATAATTCTCAATTCCTTAATAACTTCTTTACTTCTACACTTTCTCTTATTTCTAAATATCTGTTAATTTTTCAATTCATTCTCCATTTTTTCTTCAACAACTAATTTTTAAGACAATATGGTTTTCCAGGCATTTATAAATTTTTAAGTTTAATTCAAACTTGTTTATATTTATTTTCTATCTTTTTATTATAAGATCATTAATTTCAATTGAAGATTATTTAATTCCCTTTTATACTCCTTTATTTACTTTTTAATTTCTCGTCCTTCTTCTTTTTATTATTTTCTGGTTTTTCAATCTTTTTATGCTTCATTATTATTTAAAATTTCTGCAAATTCTATCATCGATTCATCACTATTTTCTAGAGATTCTATTAATTTTTCTAGCTCTTCAACTTCTCTTTTCAACTTGTCATAGATTATTTTTAGGGCTTCAAATGCTCTTTGATTTATTTCAGAAAACTATAAATAATTCAAACGATTTTCTCTTTCAAAGAGCTCTTGTTTCTTGTCTTGATAAGTTACATATTCTTCTTATTTATTGTCATAATTTAGTGTTTAGGTTTCATTAATTTTCGACCTTTTTTGTTAGTTCTTTTATTTCGGAATTTTCTTCTTTAATTTTTAATTTAGATAAACTTAAAAGGCTATTAATTTTAGATTATCTTATTTGAAAATTCGATGAAACTAATTTTCCTGATGGTTCTTTTAATAATAGAACTGGGTTTTCAATAGCTTTATATTTTGGTATTTGTTTTTACAATTTTCTGAAATAATTCACAACATAAATTCTTCTCTGTTTTTAAATATTATACTATGATGGCTATTTGTTAAAGCATAATTTATTGCATATGTAATTGAAAATGGTTCATCATCTTGTTCCATTAGATTCTTTCTGTGAAATTTATAAGCCAAACTTATAGATCTTCCAAGATTTTCAGTTGATAAAGGTATAGCATATCCAAGATGGGCATTGAATTTAACATTTACGTTTGCCAAGTTTCCATGAAAATTCCAATTATTTGATCTATTGGGTCATCAGTAATTCTTTTTGTCACAGATTGCTAAACTTATTGGTGAATTAATTCCTTTCATATATGTAGATTTGATTAAGACTTGTATAGTACTAATATGAATCCATCCAATTTTAGATCTTTTTTGTTGATCCTTAATTTTCTCAATCTGTTTACTCAATTCTTCATCATTTATCAAAGCTATTTCAAGTTCTCCATTGGCGGATTTTATCTTTATAGGGGCTTCAAGTTGAATTTTTCCATAGTATATTATATTTTTTCTATTAAAAACTTCTTTTAAAAGATTTTGTTTATTAAAATTTTCATTTGATTTGAGATTTAATTCTGTTTTTAGAACAGCCTGTTTTTCATTATCTAATAAAGCAGATAATCTATAATAATCAAATTCTTCCGTTAATTCTAAGCTTCCTAAATAATTCATAACTAAGAGATTAGGAGCGTACCTTTCTGGAGAAAAACTTCCTTTATTTAGTATATTTTACATAAGATGTTTTTATCTCCAGAGGGGAGATTATAGATATTAACTCCAGAGGGGAGTTTAAAACTATTTTTTCCTAAGGGAATTCTTTTGTCAGACTACAGAATCGCCTCGGCAGCTTCCTCCTTGCTCTCCTAGCATATGAGTACTCTTAGCCTTCTGCTTTCTGTTTTTTGATGATCCCTTACAATTGCCTAAGCAATCTATTTATAATGGTTGGGTCTGATGGACAATTCCCATCCTTACCCTTCTTATGACGTCATTGCTTATGTCATTGTTCATTATCTTGCACCAGCTACATTGTTGGTGCTCTATGACCTAAGCGCTTACGTCATTATGCAATAATGTTGAGGGATGCTTCAGATGCGCTGTCCTCTTCTTTTATCATGTGGGTGGATGCGCTGTCTTCTTCTTTTATCATGTGGATGGATCCCATTTCATTATTGCTTTCTTCAGATATTTCTGAGACACACAGCTGGCACTTGTGGTCTTCTCCTTTTATCAAATAGCAGAGATTCCTTTTATCCCTTCAGGGAGCTTTTCTAAGAGTTCGGATAGATTGTAGAATGCAGATTCAAATTCCACCAAGAGTCTCATCTCTCTTTCTTCAATTTCATTTCTTTTACTGGACACAAGCAGAGTATTTCTGCTTTTATAATTAATTCTTGTGTGAGATTCCCTTGTTATCTTTTGAGTTCTTTCAAAGACCCTTGCTAATGTGCTGGCTAGTCTTCCTTCATGACTATAGATGTTAAATCTTGAACTTGATCAATTGGTTGAAAGTTTCCTGGGAAGACGGACATGAATATACTTGGTGTGCTGGAACTAAGCATTCTTCTTCATTAAAAATAGGTTGACTATTTGTAAATTTTAGGGATATCCCTTGGATTTACATTGTCAATCATATTTTTAAATCTTTTTACTGCATCAACGAATCCTGCAGGAAACTCACTAATAATTTTCAAATTATTAAAAATTAAAATTGTATCAATTAATCCATACTGGAAAAACTGATAAGTGTCAGATGGGGAAGCCTCTGGAAAAATAACCAGCTTTGTTAACTGTTCTTTGGCAATAGGATAGTATCCCAAACTTGCCCTTTTTTCTTCAGTCCAATTCAGGACTATTAAGGGTTTCTCTGAGATTTGATCTACAGACCCTTTTCTTTTCCTTGATTTCAGCCCTTGTAGGAATGTTTCTCATTATTCCTGTTCTCTGGGCTTGAATTGGAGCTTTATCTGCTCTTTTTAGGGTTTGCTCTGGATGAAGAGCTTCATATTCCCTGAAGGATTCCTTTGCCTCTTCTAGTGTTAAAAATCCTCCTTTGTGAACTATCTTTGATTGATGTGTGAATGGTGCTGCTTTTTCCTAGGCATCATATACTCCTTTCATGGGGCCATTATACATTACATAATATTTTTTGTCTTGTGTGGACTTTTTAATAATTTCAGCAATTGTTTTATTTTCGGAAATTTTTCCTTCACCTGGTTTGTCCACCATGCTTAGCTGGCTGAACTCTGATGGTTTTGCTTGTTGTGCTGATTTCATTGCTTCAATGGCCTTCTCGAGGGATTGGATTTGTGTCCTTATTTGCTGACAATGTTTGCATTCTTCGAGTTCTTGCTGATATTTTTGAATTTCTCGATTTAATGCGTTGTAGACGAACTCCATTCTCTTGTTAATGTATCTGCAATAACATTTTTGTTACCCTTAATATATTCAATTTTTATTGGATATTGTAACAAAAATAATTGCCATCTTACCAGTCGCCCATGATTATAATCAACTTTTAAATTGTATCGAATAAAACCTGTTAGGTAACTTGAATCTGTCCTTAATGTAAATTCTTTGGGTAATAAATCAATTTTCCATTTTTAAGAGATTTAATTGCTGCTAGAGTTTTCTTTTCATGAGTAGTATATCTCTGCTCTGTTGGAGTAAAAATCCCTGAAATATACCTGCAAAGTAATTCCTTTGGGGAATATTTAGAACCTAGTGATTCTTTTTCTTGTTCCCAACTTTTTATAGCTTTCTTAGCTTTTAGACATCCTGACCAGGTTATGTCTGAAGCATCTGTTTCTACTATTAAGTAGTCATTTTCTTCTGGAATATAAAGTTCCGGAAGTTTTTCACATAATTCTTTGACTCTTTGAATTTGCATGCTATCTTTTTCTTCCCATTTCCATTCTTTTTTAGTACTTATTTTTGGAAATAAGTTTTTAGTGCGTTCTGTTATATTCTTTAAAAATCCTTGATCAGAAATATAATTTATACATCCTAAAAATCTTTGTAATTGTTTTCTATCTTCTATTTTATTAGGAAATAAATTTACCTTTTCTAAAATATTTGGTTGAAGTTTTAGCTTTCCTTGAGTGGATAAAATTAACCCAAGAAACTCTATTTCTTGTCTTGCTATTTTTGCTTTCTTTTGCTAAGAACTAATCCTTTCTTTACATCTTTCTAAAACTATTAATAATTTTTGAAGGTGATCTTCTTTATCCTGTTTTGTAAAAATTAATATATCATCAATGTAAACTAAGATAAATTCATTTAACTCCTTTAGATTTTCTTCCATAAATCTTTAATAGATACCTGGGGCTTGTTTTAATCCAAATGGTAAAACATTCCATTCATAGAGCAACATACTTGTTGATTCTTTTGTTGGACAAGTAAAAGCAGTTAATTTCTTTGTTTCTTCGTCTAAACGAAGTTGCCAATATCCTGATTTTGCATCAAGAGATGAAAACCAAGTTGCTCCTTTGATTTTTTCTAAAATAGAATCTTTTCTTGGAAGTTTATGAGCATCACCAACAGTTGCTTCATTCATTTTCTTATAATTAATTACCATTCTTCGTTTTTCCCTTTTAATTTCATTATTGTTTTCGACATAAAATGCTGGAGCCGCATGAGAACTTTTGCTTAATCTTATAATTCCTTTTTCTAAAAGATCTTTACATTCTAATGAGAACTCTTCTCTATCTCTTGCGGAATAAGAAATTTTATTTGGAATATTTATTTCTTTTGTAGGGTCTTTTAATTTAATACTTACTAATTCTTTATTTGTATTTTTAATATCTAAAGGATTTTCAGCGCAAATTTCATCCAAAAGTTCTTCTACTTTTATTTCAAGATTATTTTTTGGGATATTTATCTAAAAATATAGATTTAAATAACATGTTTCTAATATAGAAAATATTTTAAATTTTAAAATCTTATCTATGGTAGTAGTTGGTATCTTTATACATTTTGATTTTTGATTTATTGAAGAATCGTATGGAGCTTTTAGAACTATATATGTTAATTCTTGAATGAATGGATGATATAGCTTTAAGAAGTTATTTCCTATGATAAAATCCATCCCAGAATCTAACATATATATGGATGGAACAATGAACCTATAATTTTGAATAAATATTTCAACCATTTCTGCTTTTGGTCAATTTTATGTATTGATTTGTCAGCTATTCTAACTCAATGGTTTCTTTAATTTTTTCAATCAAGTTTTATATTTGTACTAGCAAAGCATTGTGTTGCTCCAGAATCTATAAAAGCATTTACAAACTTTTCTGTTTTTTATAGTAATAAATGTGGCATTATTACTCAGTCTCTGAGTCTGTTTCTGAGATATTCAAAAATATAGTCTAAGTTATCATCTGATTCTTCTAATGGTTCCATGAAACAAGACTTAGCAATTTCTAATTTGGTAAGGTCTTTTTTATCCTTTTTTGGACATTCATTTGCATAGTGTCCTTTTCTTGGCAATACCAACACTTACAATTTTCTTTTTTATTTGGACAATAGTCATTTTTGTTTTTTGTTTTATTGTTACTTCTTTTTCTAAAATACCTCTTTTTTCTCCAATTTGGATAGTATTTTCTTTTTCTAAATTGATATTTTCTTTTCTTTGAAATTTTTTATTAAGACCATATTTTTGAGGTATTTCCTCATTATCTTGACAGCAAATTCTAATTATATTTTCAAATCTTTTTGAGTTGCTTCTTGCATACATCGTTCTTTTATTTCCTCTCTTATTGCAGAGGTTGCTCCTCCAAAATTATTTCAATTGTTCTCTATTTATTCTCTTATAAATCTTCCCATTATGAATTCATTAACAGGGTATGGAAATTTTGTTATATACATACTAAGATAATGGTTTTTATCTTCTTCTTTTAGCTTATAATAATGTATTCTATATTCACATATATAAGATTCTATTACATATTAGCTTATAATAATGTATTCTATATTCACATATATAAGATTCTATATTACATAAATCATATATTTGAATATTAGCTAAATGGTTTTTCGCTTCTTGATATTTTTTATTATAGACTTCTTGTCTATGATCTATAATATTTTTTCCAAAAAATTCTTTATATAGAATCATCATTATATGTAATATCTTATCGTAAACTGTTGTTTTTGTTGCTAATTCCTCTATTATTTGGTTTTCTATTGACGTTATATAATATCTTACAGTTCCTTTAGTGTGAAATCCTATATAATTCCAGATATCTCCTCCAGATAATTCACTAAGTTTTGGATTAGTAAAGGCTTCTAATAAGAAGGTGTTCAACCAGTTCTCAAAAATTTCTTTTTCATTCTTTTTACAGTCTAAATCAAGCATTCTTTCTCCTTCCGTTTCCTGAATGTTAGGAACGTATTTTGATGGTATTTTTGTATACTTTGAATTTTTATTTATAAATCCCTTTTTAAAAGCATAATTTTCAAACCCTGTTTCCCATTTAAATTGAGATTGATTATCTTTAGATGTTCCAGCTTCATTTTTTACTTGTATTGGAATTGCTGGTTCTTCATCACTTGAATAATCTAGGATGTGCTCTTCATTTTCTATATATTTTTAGAATTTACTAATTCTTCTTCTATTTGAAATTCTTCTTCCATAATATTATTTTTTTGAGCCATTTTTAATTGTTTAAAAAGTATTGTAACTTCTTCTAATTTTTCTTCAATATTCATAATTTCAATGGTGGTTTTACTTTTAGTTTTGTTATATTGGCTATATTTTGAATTTTTTCTTCTTTGGGATCCTCTTTCTGAAAATATTTATTTAATATTTGTTTAATTTCATTTATATTAGGTTCCTCTTTTTCCTTATTTCTTTGAAATTTTATGGATACTAATATTTTCTCAAGCATATCTACTATAAAATTTAATTGTGGGTTAAAAGTATGATAGAGATGTGGGGAATCATTTCCATAGTAGCAGTTTTTAGAAATTCCATGTAAAATATAAGTTTTTTCAGGTTTTTGAAGTCCTTCAATAAAACTTATAGTAAAATAAAGATTTTGAGAAAAATCATTTTGTATTGATTTTAAGAATTCGGTGTCATTACAATTAACATTAGTCAAAATCATTAGTTTTTGATCTATTAATTTTGATAATTTAATTATTTCTTTTCTTAAATCTTCTAATTTACTTTTTTCCATTAGGTGACGCTTTTCTTGTAAAGGGCTACAGTTTTTAAGTATTATGTAGTTAGAAGTGTGGTTTTAGAATATATGGTTTAGATTTTGCCACGTAGGCATCTTTAAAAAAAGTTGTTTTTGGCAACTTTATGTGAGTGGTGCCTTTATTATTATTATGAGAGTCACTTGATAGTCACTTTTTCACTGACATTTATCACTTTATTTATTTATTTATTTATTTATTATTATTATTATTATTATTATTATTATTATTATTATTATTGAATTAGTTTCTAAATACTAACCGTGAAATTTTATTAAAATGCCGAAAAAGACAACAAATCAGCAGATAAAATAATAGCTACACTAATATTAATATCTTTTTATTTTGTTTTCTTCAAATATTACTTCTATTTTCAATTTTCCATGGATTTATGTTTTTATTTTTTAAAAAGGAAATGATTATTTCATGTTGGTGGTGGTTTTTGGTCTGAGCAGATTCAACTTAGGTAGTGTAGAAGTCAGTTAGGTTCTAGAGTGAGTGAGAGGTGAGAGTCAATTCTTCTTCTCCTTCTTCTTCTTGTTGTTTTGATCCAAAGAGTGAGGTTTCTTCTTTCTTTCCTTGAGTTGTGAGCTAAAGATGTCGCAGAGTCAGAGTAAGAAACTGACGCCGAATCTGGATAGGCAGAGCACCAAGGTGCTGAATCTCACCGTCCTCCAGCGCATCGATCCCTTCATCGCCGAGATTCTTTTCACCGCCGCTCACGTCTCTTTCTACGAATTCAACATCGAAACTAATCAGTGGGTCCGTCTCTCTCTCTCTCTCTCTCTCTCTCTCTCTCTCTCTCGACACATTTCTATAATCTCTCATCTCGTTTCTTCAATTTCTGGATGTATTCTCTTTTTTTTTTTCAGAGTCGCAAGGATGTCGAAGGATCTCTATTTGTTGTCAAGAGGTCATCAATGAACACTGCTTCTTCCTCTTTCCATATGCTTCGGTTCATGTGCACTTTGATCCTTGACCAATTTCCCTTGTTTTTTTATTTTGCGTCTTTCAGGAATGTGCAGCCTCAGTTTCAGTTCATTGTCATGAATCGACGAAATACAGGTTCAGATTTGTGTTTCATCTTTTTTTTTTTAATTCAATCCATTTCGTGGTGTTTTAGTTCCAAGATTAACCGCTAAATGCTAATTAATGTTCAATGCTGGATAGATTCAATCATTCAAATATAATTTGCGTTATTGTTGCTGTAGATCGCATTTTCTCATTTTGGCAGTGCTTGATTTATTATTTCCTCATTGTTTGGAGAAATATACATGTACTAGTGCTCTGCTCTCATTCATCTGTGTGCCTGATTTGTGCTATCAGTTTTCTAATTTGCAACTTTCTTTGTAATATTTGTTCTGACAGACAACCTAGTAGAGAATCTATTGGATTTTGAGTATGAACTTAAGAAGCCATACCTATTATATCGGAATGCAGCTCAAGAAGTTAATGGTATATGGTTTTACAATGAAGATGAATGTGAAGAAGTTGCAAATCTCTTTAATAGGTATCATAATTTTTGTTGTTCAAGTTATTTATGTAATCTGTCTTCTTTCTTAATGCTTTCAAACTTTAGATGCTAATTCATATCAGGATTCTGTTGATTATATATTTGCGTGTGTGCACACATGTTCTTATTTCCTCTTTTGGGATGGGGGTTTCATTGGATTGTAGTGTACCTTATGTAATTGGGCAGGATGTTTAACCCTCTATCTACAGGATACTTTCTGAATACTCAAAGATACCTCCAAATGCAGTAATGCCTTCAGTCAAAAGGTAAGGGATATTTTAAGAAAAAAGCTTATAAAAGTAATCTCTCTTTGTAAGCGTTACATTCTATTGCAATTTGCTGCCTACATGTTAATTATTACAAATAATACTGTATTTAATATGCCAATTGTCAAGAAAATTTGATCTTTCAATTGGTTAAACAACCTTATTCTAATTGTGTTTTATGGGATGAGAAGGTCAGGATATATTTTCTTCATCTAATGGTTCTTGTTTGTAAATCGTCTTGCTCCAAATTCGGTCTATTTATTTTTAAACTAATTTTCTTACTTTCACTGAATTACTCTTCTATTAGGATTGTGTTTAGAAGTGATCGCAGTTGCATGGCTCATGCCTTGTGTTTTGTATCTAATGCAGTGAGTCCAAGGAAGTGCCAGTGTCAGTTGTAGCAGAAAGCCCTCTGGAGTCCTCTTCAGCTCCTGCTTCTGCAGCTGAAGCTTTTGGAGGTCCTGTGTTTTCGACCATCTTCAGTGTATGTAATCTAGTTGCTTGCCAGTTACTTCAACTATGTCTTCTTCTTCCTTAACAACAAAACTTTTGCATTGTAGTATATCATTTCTTTCGCTTTTCAATTTGTTTTTATTTTTATTTTATTTTATTCACATAAAACTATTGCAGACATCTAAGACTGCTGGAAATTCAGATATAGAAAATTTTAGACAGCCTTCTGCCACTGTAACTTCCACATCTCAAAGTGGTATTTTGTCCCCTGCACCTGCTATACAAATACCATCTGCCTCTCCTTCAGGTTTATCTTTGTCTGGCTTCCCGGTTGGCCCTTTTGAAACATTCAACAGTGGCAATCAAGTCACGAATCTTGTTAAGCCTTCTAGTTTCTTTGCCTCCGCTTCTTCATCTTCACAAATAAGTGCACCTATTTCTTCTTCTTCATCCCCTAGCACAGCTCTTCAACATTCATTGAATATGCCACACCAATATGGAAGGACGATGCCGCAACCCTTTCCACCACCTAATCTTTCTCCGTCTCTTCCCACTGGTTCTAGCCTCACTCCTAATCAAGCTACCATCAGCCGGGACAAAGTCCGTGATGCACTCTTATCTCTGGTTCAGGTACTTTATTTTACCATCTCTGTGACTTTTTATAATTTGATGCTTTGAATTGTATTTTAGGGTGTCATTCATTACTCCTACTTTACCCACCAAGCACCTAATGTTGTGAGTTGCAACCCACCTTAGTTTTTTACCATATGATTTTAGAGTATTTGCCAAGGCAGAGTGTCTGGTTTGAGCCATGACTACTGCTCACAGGATTCAAGGGAAGGGTGTGAAAAATGTTATATACTAATTAGACACTACTTAAGTGCATCAAGTCTTATTTGTACAGTACAAACAAGATCAACTATCTTGAAAGTATGTAGTTAGCGATATATATTTAGCTTTACCCTTAGAGGGAAAGTATATACCATAATCAATTTATCCAAACTAATAGTATGAAACTATTATGAGTTAGTAGAAAATTTCAGAGATTTGCCACCTTGAGAATAATTGGAGAAGAAAAACCTTAATCTTTGAACTCATTATAGTATGACATTAAGTTGTAGTTTATAGTTTTGAGCGGTTTACTAACTTCTTATCTCTACTATATATTATGGGGATATAAGAACGATTGGTGTACAACTTTCGTTCCTAAAATACCCTTCATTATATATAATTTATAAAAAAAATATTTTTGTTTTATTATTTCCAAGACTTAAATCGAGCTATAAGTCACTTGTTATTTCAACTAATTTCATTTTTATTGCTTTTACACAAATTTAATAAATAAAAGTGTGTTAGTGCTTATTGATACACTAGTATTTATAATGCGAGTGTCAAATTTCCATCCTAGAAATGTTCAGTATAAAAATGAATCTTTGTATTGTATATACTTTGCAAGAGAATTGAATCAGTGCTTTTTCTTTTACCCGAAGTCTTACCGTCTTTTTAGCTTCTAGTTTCTACCCCACTTCCTCCCTATGAAACTTTTTAAATGTTTGTCCACTGACAAAATTCCTGTGTGCCAGGATGATCAATTCATTGACTTGGTGTTCCAAACATTTCTGAAGCTGAATCATTCTTGAGGAGTTCGAATTTTGAGTGTTGGGTGAAAACCTGGTATAAATGACTGCTGTACATAATAGTTACACTCCCACATTACTAACAGGAGCCTCATATCTCTCATTAAAACGTAGTATAGATGTCCGACTGTATGCCTGTTAAGTCTGTCCTCGTTCAGTGCTTCGTCTGTTTGAATCTACTGAGTTTTGGCCACCACTCTTCCAAGTATATCTGTGATGGCCGATTTCCCAATATACTATGACATAATATAAGTGAAATTAACACATAATATTCACCGAATTCATGTACGTATATGTGGACAATGACGAAATAAAATGATAATGAATATATATGAGAATGGATATTGTCACTCTTAGTTTGATAATGTCATTTTTTTTTATAAATTTACGCAAATATACAATTAAAAAAAATTATGTATGATTATATGTGGAGTAACATTATAAAAAAAATGAGTGACAATATCATTTCTCTATATAGAGATATAAAAATTTAATACACTAAATACTATTGTAACCGTCCATGTGTACCCGAGATTTAATGGTGAAATATTATGGAGAATTCATAGTCTCTAATTCCGGTGTATTGAAGTGGTCTGTAATGATCTAATGGTAATTTGGTGGTTCGATTTTCTTCTTTCTACATTTTATTTTCAGTTTGCTAGCACCTATGTTCCTTTGTATAAACATGGGGATCCTATGTAATTTAGTTTTATATCAGGTCTTCTGTTTTGGAATAAATACATTGCAGTGTAGTACTCTGCTTTGCTTATTAGTTATTACATTAGAAGTTTAGAACATATCTTTCGAGTTTAGACGGATCAAGCTGTTTAGCTTATTTTACATCATGTTAAACATTGTTGGAGTGCAAGAGGCTCTAATTTCTGTGGATAATGCCACACAAATGGGTAGGTACAATCTGCACTCGATATGAGCCAAACCAGCAAAAGATTAGTTGATAGTTTAATTGATGATTCATTATCGTTGATCACTTAATTGATGAAATCACATTTACTATTTTGAAAACATAAATAATAAAAAGAAAGGTATAGTACTATTTTAGTCCTCAACATTTGGGTCAAATCCTAATTTGGTTTTTGTTTATATCCTGGTCCACCACTTAGTCAAACTTAAAATGAATAAAGCCCAATCAACATATATTATCCGGATTGACACCTACTCGACCTCATAAAGGTCGGATATGGCGACGCTATCCTAACCTTGTTTGTTCGAATAAGTAACTAACTTCTACAATCTCTCCTACTCATTTAGAAAGGAGATCTCAATAATTTCCCTAACAAAAGGGAGTAACAAACCCACCATGGAAGATTGAACTACTTTAAAGGTGGTTATTGACTCTACATCTACATTTATAAATATCCTGACACTCTCAAATATTTTTCAAACTCCAATTTACTAAAAACCTGCATAAAAACCATTGCTAAATTAAGTATCGGAGTTCCTTACAGGTACCACCCCACGAGGAACTCGGACGGCTTCATCCCTATAGGAGAAGATGTCGAACCTTTCACCCAAAGGCATTTGGACCTCATGTTCAAGCTCAAGCCACCCTAGTTCTAAGTAAGTCTCAGAACATTATCGTTGTTACCAAAGATCTGGTAATCAATATCGTACGATGGCGGACAACATTCTGGAAGATGGACACACGACTTCCAATTCGGAAGCCTGCGAAGAAGAGTCACATAATGATAAACGAGCGTTAGTCATACCTTTTCGAATGGATAAAGAAAAAGGTGTTGCCAGAGACACATATCAGTCAAACCCGGAAGGACATAAGATAAGCTCAAAAATTCATCGATCTGAAGGATCCAAGCCAAGAGCTGGCTTGAGACAAAACACTTAGAGTCAAGAACTTCAAACATCTTTCCTTGGTTGAATTGTAAACAAAATTGGTTCAAGGATTCTCATAATACAATTTGGAATTTAGTTTTTGAAATATTCTTGATTCTCAAGTATGCAAGATCCATAAAAATAAGAGAAGTCTGTATGTAATCATGGGAGATCATTATAAACCCCACCATTATTTGGACTTGAATTGACAATATCTTCAATTCTTTAGTTAGTTTTAGGTTTTTTCTATTAGTTTTCTTAGATTTAAATCAAAGTTTTTATGTTTTTAGTGAAGATTTGATGTAATCATATGTTTGGAGTTGTTTTAGAATAATTGTGTTTTCACACAATGTTTAAAGTAAATCAAGATGAATTTTATGATAAAACACAAGTGCATTTCCAAAGAGGAACATAAGGTTGGTGCCAGGCTTGAAAAGACCAAGCAGAACACCCTGAACTAGCACCCAACGCCCTTGCTCCAAGTTGGGCACCCAACCTTCAAGGCCAACTCCAAGGAAGTGGCGCCCAGCACCCTAATCCCATGCCCAGTGCCCAACTCTTCCATCACCAAGCCTAGCGTCTTCGTGCTTGGGAAAAGGCAAAGTGGGCTGGCGCCCAGCGCCCAAATCCTAAGCCCAGCTCCAAGCGTAAATTTCACTCCCAATGATCCAAAATGTTTTAAAGTCCAGCACCAATTCAAGGAGTCCAGTGCCAAGACTAAATTCAACTCCCAGAAAGCTTCAATTCAATTTAAGATTCAAAATTTAAATGATTAGTTATCAATAACTTCTTCTAGGTAGATAGGATATGGTTATTAGGATTTAGATTAGATTACGTTTGAATTTGAATAGGTTGTTATTTTTTTCTTCGAAAGATAAGTTTAGTTTTTGAATTTCAAAGGGTTAGGAAGTTAGGATATAAATACGTGAACAAGGTTTACAATAAGGATCGGAGATATTGGAGTCTATGGATCAAAACTCTTTAGTCTTTGGTTATTTTTCTTTTTATCATGAGTAACTAAACCTCCTCTATTAAAGGTTAGGAGTTCTATTTTATTTTTATGGATTAATAATACAAGCGTTTTCTTTATTTTAATTTCATGCTCTTCTACTTTTTCAATATTTAGTTTCGTTCTTCATATTTAATGATTAGAAGTAACAAAAAATATTCTAACTTTGTTTTAAATTCTATTATTATTTTAGAAAATTTAATATCAGAATTAACTTAAAACTCTTTCTCATGGTTTTCAACTTGACTAGGAATAGTATTTTGAAAGTTGTGTGGTTTTTAAATCGAAACCGTTCTTTACCTCTTTTCTTAATTAGTTCACCAAAGAATTGGCAATTAATTAAGTTAAGAGAAATTAGATTGCTAAGAAATTGAAATTTTATTATAAATGATTTGCTGTGAAAAGATTTTTGCATGAGTTTAAGAGAATCTAAAGTGTTGCTTTTTCTAAGAATTTAACATTTGCAAAGCCTTTTGACATCCTCTCTGTTCTTGATTACCTCTCCAAAATTTCTAAGCTTTCTCTCATGTACAATAACAATCCTTTTTACTATTCTTGCTTCTACTTCACTATCCAAATTCTTCTTACCAAGGTTTGATTGATCTAATTAGAGATTCAATTAAACGTTGCATGATTCAATTCGTTAATTCTCGTATGAACGATATCCACTTACCGTGGTATTACTTAATGCGATTTGGTGCACTTGCCAATATCCAAGCGTATTAGTTTTGGCTAATTAAGTTTTTGGTGCAATTGTTGGAGATTAATTGAGATTGACAACAAAGAAACATCCGATTGAATTACTTAGATCTTGTTTTATTTTATTTTCTTTATTCCATTTAATTATTCTTTCCTTTTGTATTTTTCTTCTTTACTCCACACGATACATTTGATTTCTTGTTGTTTTTGTGCATGCAAGGGGAAGAGGATTGTATTCTCTTCGATCCAAAAATTGAGAAGACGCTTGCACAAATAAGAAAGAGATCAAGAACTAAGAGAGAAGAGGTAGAAAGAATGGCAGAGGAGATTCTTCCCAAACGTTAGGGACGGTCTCGGATCTAAGCTCCATTTAAGAGTTTACCGTTGGCCAATAAATTGCTGTATGCACAAGGTGAGATTTAAATCCTCGACACTTACTTAAGCGGATATGAGTGAGTTGACCACTCGACCAACTCAAGTTGGTTAATTGGTTGCCATTTTTTTTTTTTTTGCAATTGGTTGCTACATTTGTGAGTAACCAAAGCAAAAACAATATTTGGATGCTGATCAAGTTGTTGCAAGCTAGCCCACATCAAAGCTGGGCTTGCTGTGCGTGTTAAGCCCACTTACAACTGAGAGGAGACTATTTGGTAATTTGGGTGTGAGCTCGGAAATTGGTCGGCGCTGCTTCCATTATTGTGTGTTGGAAGCTCCAACTCGATGGCGGCTTTTCGGAGAATGATTAGCTTCGGATCGAACAGAACTTTGACTCCACCCTCTCTTCTCACTTTCCGCAGAGGAATCGCTTTCAAGCTCTTCGTTGGAGGTCTCTACCCTCAACTCTCAAAACCTCTTACTTGTTCTTTCTCTTTCTACTTCTCTATTCATTGGAGTTCTCTCGTTTTTTATCTCCTCAAATTTTGCCCTAATTATTTATATTATTTTCTTATTTATTTATTCATTTATTTTGATGAAGCGTCTGAAACCTGTTTTCCTGTATCACTTCTTTATATTAAGTGACTCCAATGTGAACCCATCCAAAACGAATTACACTGGTTTGAATAGTTTGAAAAGGAGATGATTGGACAACCATATGTTAATTCAATATAATTGTCAACTTACTTTGTGCAAAACAGGATGTATATGTGAAAATTAAATTTGGAAAGTTAAAGTGTTTATTTCTTCATTTATTTTAAATGAATGTTCACTGAGTTGTATGTTGTCACTGTTATGTGTTATAGAATCATTTCCGTGTTCACTTTGTTGCTCAATGGGATCTAGCCATTCATCATCATCTTGTTTGGCAAACAATGAACATCACATAACAAATCAATCTCAGGGCTTTATGCTGCTGTCAAAATATTTCCCATTGTTGCTGTTTTCAACAGCTAGTTAACTTGAATGTATGAATTGTGTTTTATTTTAGCTTTTGGGAAAGGGTCATTCATCGTTGGAATTGTGCTGCGCCGTTCATTATTTTGCAGGATTGTCTGTGCACACGACGGAGAAAGGATTGACAGATGCTTTCTCTGATTGCGGACAAGTAATTGAAGGTAGCTTCAGAATAAGAAAAATGCACTAACATTATTCATAGCTAGTATCTCATGGTTTAGGCTTCTGGAGTTGTGACTGTTTTAAACTTTTAATTGTGTTTACAGCTAAAGTTATAACAGACAGGGTATCGGAGAGATCTAAAGGGTTTGGGTTCGTCACCTTTGCTTCACGGGATGAGGCTGCGAATGCCATTTCACAGATGAATGGGAAGGTAAATTTATCAAACTTGCCACACTCCTCTTCTGTTGTGGGAGGCTTAGAATTTAGTAGAGTGAAAATTGGCACTAAGTTTTTACATATTGCAGGCACTAAATGGCCGCGATATCTTTGTTGATTATGCGAAACCAACTTATTTCAAGAGTACTGGAATGCCCATTGCAAGAGGACCCCCTGAACTCCCCACAGTTGATAGTTGATTTTCCATATGAGATATTGTATTTGATGCAGCTGAATTGCCCACAATATTTTGCAGACCATGTAGGTAGCATATGCAGAACTGAGTATCTTTTAGGATCATGGATGCACACAATTACAACAATTACAAGAATTGCTCAGCAGAACAAAGTAATAGGTGAAGTATTTATGTAATAGAATACTGGCGTTTGGAGAATTTTTTGGCCGTTTTCTGTGTAGTATACTGGCAGAGTAGCGTGGATTTGCACGGTACATGTGTTTTTGTTTGGATACAAAAGAGATATGACTAATTTTTGAAAAACCTTGGTTGAATAAGTAGTAGTGCATAGATAATTTGAAATACAATTTCATGCATGAGAATATGATTACAAAAAGCAAGAAAGTAAGTAAACATCATATAAAAGATTGGGAAATCACATCATTGATCAATCCAGTAATTATGCAATGGAACTTGATAACAAGTAAGAAGATTGGGAAGTACATTAGTTTGAGTAATCAGAGTTGGCCAAGTTGTTTTGGTTCTTAGTATGAATTTAATTCATACAATGAGGCATTGTCTCCAAAATTTTAAAGAATACGGTTTTCAATAATTGTTTCTTTCGTAATGATAATAAATAAATCTTGGCGTCCGACATTATTAAAAGTAGGAATATACCAACCAAAATAACATGTAGCTTTATTAAGAGTCAAGAAGAAGAAAGATCTGGGAGTAATATTAGAGGAGTAACAAAATTTATTATGTTTAGCCAGCAGATAATTAACAATGTTAGACTAAAGAAATTGGACTAATAGTTAAAAGTGTTGATAAAAAATAATAAATTCTGCTTGTGTTTGAGATTTTCTCTTTTGTTAATTATTAAGTTTTTTTTCTTTATTAGATAATATTTACATGAACTTTCTAATGTCTATTCCTTACAGGTAAATATTTGCATATTAAGAACCTATCAGATTTATCTTTACTTTTAGTTAATCTTTTAAACCTGCAATTTAGTTTATTCATGTCTAAAATTTGTACTTAATCTAAGAACATATTAATAGTTTGGTACTATTATAGGTTTGCATTATTGTTTTATCATTATTATTATTATAATTACCATAATGCTAAGTTAAATTAGAGTAAAAGCAAGTTCAGTCATAATTATTTCATAAAACTAATTATTACTTCACCTTCTTTATTTAGTTAAATTTTGATAAATTTTCTTGAATTTCTTTATACAATGTAGAATTTTTAATATAATTAATATAATGTTATGCTACACATATTATCACGAAAATGATAACTAAAAAATTGATATTCAAAAACTACTCAAAACTGAAAACTTATCAAATTTAATTTTTCAAGTAATTTTATAGACGACTATATCAATAGAGCTTCATCCCAGGAACAGTTTTATTTTTGTTTTTGTATATACAAAAAGATCCTGTATAATCCTAGTTTTTTATGTTCTACTTTGATTTGATTAATTACATAGATATATAAATAAGTGCGTTAACTAATTATATATATCTTTTCAATATTAAATGAAACATTATAACAAAAAATTAGTTTTTTTATCGTCTAATTCTGGGTAAATAATTAAAACCGCACCCAATTTTTAAAGATGACAACAAAAATAACCTTCCCTTCTTGATAAAGACAGAAATATACTCAAAATATCATAAAAAGCAATTAAAATAACATTATTATTTTATAAGTAGCAAACAATTTTAATTTTTGACAAATCATTTATGAATTTGATCCAAAATTTTGTAACAATAATATATTTAGATAATTATTTAAAAAAGTATATAAAAAAGAGACAAAAATGTGATATTTAATTTTTTTATTTGTCAAAAGTATTCTTGGTTATTGATAAAAAAAATATAAAAGAAATTACTTAGCATAAAATTACTGAATTTTAATAATAAAATTGTCTTATTTCTCTAATTATATTTAAAAAAAATTACATCAATATTCAATTTTTAAAATAATTTTTGTGAATATATATATTTAATATTAAGTATATTTATCAAATAAATATCAAATTTTAAAATATTTTTATACAAACGCCATCTGTGGGGATCGAACCCACGACCACGTGGTTAAAAGCCACGCGCTCTACCGCTGAGCTAAGATGGCAGATATAATTTAATTTATTAACTATTAATTTAGTATTAAAGTCCAAAAATAGCATATACAAGTTTAAAACACGTGTTATTTACAACAAACCTATAAATCTATTATATTTATTATATATTACTAATTTTATAATAAAAATATTTCATATGTCACTTCTTTATTATATTTAAAATTAAATCTTTTTCTACAAAATTAAAGAATTCTTCCTTCTTTCTTTTCTCTTTCTCTATCTTTTTTATTCCTTCACACACTCTATCTTTTTTATATCATTATCAATGACTAATTATAAATTTAAAAATAAAAATATGTAACATGAAATTTTTTAATTACATTAAAATTAAAATTAAAATATTGAAATTGAAATATATCTATATTATATATTATATATTACTAACTAATTAGTCACAAAAAAATATATTACTAACTAATTTAATAATCAAAATGTGTTACATGACATTCTTTTATTAAAATTAAAAGAAAATATTTCTCTCCCAAATTAATAAACTCCATTTCTATATTTTCTCATATACCTCTCTTCCTTTTTCTATTTCTCTCTGTCCTTTTCACTATATATAATTTATATTTTATATTAGTAATTTGACAAATCAAAATGTGTCATAAGATGTTTTTTCATTACAATTAAAATAAATTTTTCTTTTAAAATTAACAAATTTCCTCTCTCATTCTTCTGTTTTATCTTTCTCTATCTTTTTTCTCATTCTCTATTTTTCTCTACCTTTCTGTTCTACAAAAAAATAAAATTAACAAAATAATATAATTCACTGTTTGAAGTTTAAAGCGGTTGATTTTATTTCACTATTTCATCTCATTGGTGCCTTGATGTGTGCGTTTAATTGTTTCAGGTCATATAGGTAAAAAAAATGGCATGAAAAGTGAAGAGGAAGCATGCTAGAGTGAGGAATCATGAAGAAAAACTGAAGTTTGGAGTGCGGGCTCGTCCGCGTACGCATGTGCTTCGTCTGCGTACGCAGCCATGACTTCACGCATCTATGCGTACGCAAGCATAGTATGCGTATGCATATTGGGAAAAACGTGCCTCATTAATGAGAACATGTGACCTCCGATTTCTGAGGGTTTTGGACCCCATTCCAAGCACAATTTGATGCCAACTGAAGGGACATTGATAGGGCGTCAACCAAGTTACAGCACACAACATTGACAATGGAGAATTAAGTAGTTTTAGAGAATTTTGTTCTTTGTTTTCTAAAGAGAGAAACTCTCACGTCTCTCTAGGATTTAGTGCATTTTGATAATCTCTTGTAGAAATTCTGATTTGGAGCTTGTTCATTCTAGTTTATTAGTCTTAATTTTAGTTTCTTTATCTCTAAGTTTGTTTACTTTCATTGTTATTGTTATGTCTTCTTCTAGTTCTCTTTTGTTTCTCACTTGTGAACCTTGTTGATCTTGAATTTTCATTAATGCATCGATGTTTTCCATGTTTTATGGTTTTGATTGAGTTATTTCTCTTGATAATTGTTAGTGGATATTTTTAATTTCTTGTTAGTTTTGCAATTTAGTTATGTGTTTAGCCTTTGCACACCAAGTGTTTGACAAAATATTTTTACTAATTATGGAGTAGTTTCTCAAACTCTTGGCATAGGTGAAGGAGATTGAGTGACCTTGAGTCATTGAATCTAAGTGGATTGATAATTCGGGTCCCTTGTTGATCAATTTGATATCCATTAACACTAAAACCTACTACTAAGTTAATTAGTAGTTAGGTTGGGACTTATGGTTGATGTTGATTAAGCCTATTTGACTTACTTCAAGCATAGAAGTAGACTTGATGGGGTTAGCCCCTCTTAATTGTTAATATATAGTTGTTAGGCAAGGATATTGATCTCAATTCTCACACCTAGCCAAGAGTTCTTTTGCACTTAATTGAAACACCAAAAATCTCAATTGTTTAATTCTTGCTTTAGTTGCTTTTAGTAGTTTAATTAGTTCTAGAATAGATCTTGCCTTGTTAAATTGCTATTCAAATAGACATTGCTTGCTTGCTTAGATTTAGTTTCTTGTTAATTAAGTTTCTTGCATGTCAAGTTTATTAGTTTAATTTCTTGCTTATGACTTTCAACCTTAGAATTCTAATCAACTTTAATTCACACGCTTGCCCATTCTCTTAAGGACGGTTCGGAAGTAATACTCTCGGTTATTTTTATTGGGTTGAACTTGTGACAACCATATTGAACTTTGATGCGAGAGTTATTTGTCGATTGGGACTATACTAGCAACGGGATTACTTTGTGAAATTCCTAACCGGTGAATTACCTCCCATCAAGTTTTTGGCACCTTAAGGGGAATGGTTGCAATGTGTGTTTTAATGTTGGTTATGTGAATATGTGGATAGTGTAAATAGTTTATTTTCTTTAGTTTGTTTTTATTCTAGGTCTTTTTAATGCATCAGCTTATGGTTTCCAAGTTGAATGACTCAGTCACAACCGGATCCTAGTCTACCCGAATTCGATCCTGAACTTGAAAGAACTTTACTTCACATTCGGCAAGCTAGACATTGGTTGGATTATACGGCTAGTGCATCGGCCTCTTTTGAGGAACCTTCCGACACACTAGTCCTATTCGAGAGTGATTTAGAATCCTCATTCAACGAAGGAACTTCTTACTCTTCTGTTGGGACTGTTGACATACCCTTAAGTACTGCAGGTGATAATCACATGGCGGAACCTCGACGGATCACCTTGCATGAGCAAGGAGTACTGGATCTTGTTCTTCAACCACTATAAGCACGATATCCAAATCTAGATCCTAATTTTGAATTGAAGAATAGCTTGATCAATTTGTTGCCTAAGTACCATGGATTACTGGGCCAAGATCCTATTTGACACTTGAGGGATTTTCAAACGGCTTGCTCTACGATTAGGAGACATTGCTCCAATGAAATTGCGGTTATGATCTTTGCTTTCCCCTTCTCTCTTGAGGGGCAAGCAAATGAGTCGTTTTATTCTCAACTTGACGAAGTGGTAACTGATTGGGATCTATTGAGAAGGAAATTCTTGGACAAGTTCTTTTCTCCAGGAAAGAACGATTATATCTAGAAGGAAATTTATGACATTATGCAAAGGGACAAAGAAACGCTTTATGACTATTGGACTAGGTTCAAGAGATTTTTGGAATCTTGTCCCCATCATAGGATGGATGCTCATTTGCTCATTAGCTACTTTAGTGGAGGCCTTTGTGCTCAAGACAATAGGCTTCTTGATGCATCAAGTGGTGGCTCTCTTGTTAAATACAAGATGGTGGATGAGGCATGGAGATTGATTAATGATGTTGCCGAAACTACTCAACATGCTAGAGTGAGAAATAATCCTCCAAGGAGTGTGACGGAAGCATCTTCTTCCAATTCGGCTTTTACTAAGGTGCTTGGGGAGATGACCACTCTTCTCAAAGAAATTCATTAAGGACAAAAAACATCTTCATCCATCCAAGCCATTCAAGCCCCACCTCAAATTCTTCAAATTGAAGGACCTCTAAGGGTGTGTGGTGTGTGCTCTTGCACTTAACACTACACCGATCAATATCCTCAAGTCCAATAAGACTACACTCTTGCGGTAGCCAACAATTACAACAACCGTTCTTCCTACCACCCTCAAGATCAAGGCAATTACTCTTATGGTAATAATTATAATCAAGGGTGGAGGGACAACTCTCAAGGAAGCAATCATAACCAAAGGTGGAATCAAGGCAACCCTATTTCTCAATACCAAATGCACAACCCTTTTCATTTTGCTCATCAACGCGTACGGGTCCTTCAAGCGTACGCATCACCGTGAATTTTCTTCCTTTCACGCGTACACGTCGGTTCCCTTTTTCGCCCACACTACACACACGCGTCAGCAACACTTACGCGTGGACTTCTCCCTTGTTTCACACTATTCTCTTCTTCTCTTCTTTCTATTTCCTGTCTTCTTCTCTCTTCTTCCCCTTTCACCCTATTTTCTGGTTGTTCATACTCAATTTTCTTTACATTTTATTTTCATTTTAGTAATTATATTTGTTTTATTTAGATGTTTGTTAGTTGAATAAGTTGTAAGTGTTTGCTTAATGTTGATTGGGTTACTTCTTGCTTGAAGTTTCCACCAATGCACTTATACTTCGCCTTACTTTACCAAGTACCTAGTGGGTTTGAATACTCAAGTTTTGATTGTACCACTAGAACATATTATGTAAGTGCATTGAATTAAGTGATTTGTGTTGAAACTTACCTGTTCATCATGATTTCCATATTAAATTCATCACATGTCCGACACTTGTTTCTTGTTAATGCTTTGCATTTGTTTGAGTTACTTAACTTGATTTTTATCAAGCTTATCACTTTTTGTAACAAGTACCTTTCCATGTGACTTTTTCATTATGTTTCATGATGAATAAGGAGTTTCTGTTCATTGTTGGATTGGTTGTTGTTTATTGTGCTATTCTATACCAATTTAACACTTTCACTTGCACAATTTCAATAACCAATACCAAATACTCAATTCATTTTACAAAGGATTGCTTGCACCTTAAGTTTCACTTATTCTTTAATTGGAACCTAGGCCATCTAATTGAGGAACACATGCTATTACTTTTTGATTGTGTGGATGCCGTTTTAACCGGCTATTGTGTGTGTCCCAACGGCCCGCATAATTAGAATACACACATGGTTTTCTATCATACCACACTCACATCTAACTTCTCCTCAATTGTTGTTTATTTGTTTATATAGCAACTCGGAACCCCCGGAGCCCACCAGTTGAAGGTGGAGCCTCATAGCTCTCCGCCCCCGGATCATGTGCATGCATGGAGGACTGTGCATTATTGAAGTGTGGGGGAGGATCGCCAACTTCGAGGGGAGGGGGGTAAAATCCTTTTCTTAAACACTTTGCAATATTCTTTTAGTTCTTTTTCTTCAATTTTTGCAATTTTGTTCTTATTTGCACTTTGTTTGGTTTAGTTTGTTTGTATATAATTCCTTAGTGCTTATAGTATTATGGTAGTAAATACTTGCATGTTGCATGTTAGATTGAATAATTTTGGTAAAACAACAAGAAATTTTCATGAAATCCTTCTTATGGCATGCCATTAATTGAATTGAGAAATTGTTTTCTTTCAACTTGCTTGAAGTATCCTTTTTCATGGAACATAGAAAGAGTTAGAACAACATACCTTGTGAGATTTGAGCCTTAATTATATGGTTGCACATTTCCAACCATAAAGTTTATTCTTGTGTGATTAAACTCCTTTTATGATTGTGATATTTGATTTGCTTGATTCTATATGTCCATTAATTTGTGTATGAAAATGCATGTATATGATTGAGGCCATCGTTTCATACAGCTCACTTACCCAAATAGCCTACCTTTTATCTTCCATTGTTAGCCAACTTTGAGCCTATGCTAAACCCATTTGTTCTTAATTTTAGCACATCACAAGCCTTAAAGTGGAAAACAATAAATGTCCCTTATTTGGATCTTTGATTAGCTTAGGCTAGTGAGTGTGTTTATCATTCAAGCTTGGAAAGTTTGGGAACATTGGGTGAGATAAAAGTGTATTTTAATATTTTCATTAAAAATTTTGGGAATTGGGAACATACTCATGCATTAGATGTTTAAAGCCATATGCATTGGCACTTTTGTCTATAATTCCTCAAAAGAAAAAAAAAGAAGAAAAAAATATAATAAACAAAAAAAATTGTCCCAAGGTAAAGTAATAATATCAATGCATATGAAATGTGATTGAAAGAGAATGCATGAGTGTGTGAAAAAGTGAAGAATGGGTAGCTAGGTTTGCATTAGAATTGAATAGGTTGTTGTAGGTTAGGTAGAAAGCTTAGGTTAATCAAAGATCCAAATTCTAGTCCACTTGACCATATGCATCCTACCTTGACCCTAGTCCCATTACAACCCATGGATAAGTCTTCTTGATATTTGTATGCATGCACTAAATAATTGTTGATTGTTAGATGACTTGCAAATCTTTGAGAAACATGATTAAAGGAGAATGGAGTGATTAAGCCCTAAACACTGAACGAATAAAGTGAATACACATCGGTGAGGGGTTCGATCGCTCAATTCTATGTTCTTGTGCCTTATATTGTGTCTTCTTGCAAGTTGTTTGTTTATTGTTAGTTATGAAAATCTCAATTCAATTCTTTGGACATTGATCTTAGTGTATTTATTCTTTGCCTTGGCCCTAAGACTTGTTTTGGATTGATTGGAATCTCTTGTTTGTTTTTGCCAAACTCTATAGGACATCATGTTGTACATATAGATAGAGAGCATTTTGTATAGTTGCATGCATTTAGGTAGTACATAAAATAAATTGTTTTACCTTTTACCCTTCTCCTTTGATTGTAATTAGCATGAGGACATGCTATTGTTTAAGTATGGAGAAATCGATGAATCCATATTTTACGATAATTTTTAGTTTGATTCGAGTGGATTTCATCATATAAACTTGCACTTATTCCCTTAAATAGCATGCTTTTGAGTTTTCCTTCGGAATTGTATTTAATTATGAAAATATGCTCTTTTGTGCCTTAATTAGCCTATTTTATTCCATTTACCTTCTATTCAATACATTGATGTTGTTTGTCAATGATTTCATATGTATAAGGTTGGGATGGCTTGGTGAAAATGGAAGAGGAGCAAGCAAAGAGGAAAATTCATGAAGAAATGAGCATTTGGAGCTTTTCAACAAGTGTGTGCACGCACAAGAAAGATTTGCAAGCGACGCGTACGCGTGGGAGTGAATTTTGTCAGCGACGTGCACGCATCGCCCACGCGCACTGGTGCACGAAATGCAATCTCACTCTTTGACAATTCGCACAACTAACCAGCAAGTGCACTGGGTCGTCCAAGTAATACCTTACGTGAGTAAGGGTCGATCCCACGGAGATTATTGGTTTGAAGCAAGCTATGTTTATTTTATTATTCTTAGTCAGGATATCAATTAAAATTATCAGTTGGAATTATTAGAAAAATAAAAGAGCGTGAAATAAATAATTGTTACTTTAATAATGGAGAATATGTTGGAGTTTTGGAGATGCTTGTCCTCTGAATTCCTATAATGTAATATTCAACACAATTCCAAAGTGCAAAGTTCCTTCCCTGGCAAGCTGTATGTAGGGTGTCACCATTGTCAGTGGCTACCTCCCATCCTCTCAGTGAAAACGGTCCATATGCTCTGTCACAGCACGGCTAATCAGCTGTTGGTTCTCGATCATGTTGGAATAGGATCCATTGATCCTTTTGCGTTTGTCATCACGCCCAGCAATCGCGAGTTTGAAGCTCGTCACAGCCATTCAATCCTCGAATCCTACTCGGAATACCACAGACAAGGTTTAGACTTTTCGGATCCTCAAGAGTGGCCGCCATCAATTCTAGCTTATACCACGAAGATTCTGATTAAGGAATCTAAGAGAAGCTCATTCAATTTAATGTAGAACGGAGGTGGTTGTCAAGCACACGTTCATGGATTGAGGAAGGTGATGAGTGTCACGGATCATCACCTTCTTCATAATTAAGCGCGAATGAACATCTTATATAGGAACACACACGTTTGAATGGAGAAATAGAAACAATTGCATTAATTCATCGAGACGCTGCAGAGCTCCTCACCCCCAACAATGGAGTTTAGAGACTCATGCTGCCAAGGAATATAAAATCCAGTTCTATAGACGTCATGAGATACAAAGTAATCCTCTAAAAGTTGTTTAAATAGAAAACTAGTAGCCTAAGTTTACAGAGAATAAGTAAACTAAGATAATTGGTGCAGAAATCTACTTCTGGGGCCCACTTGGTGTGTGCTGGGGCTGAGACTAAAGCTTCTCATCTGCTTGGGCTGTTTCTGGAGTTGAATGCCAGGTTGTAACGTGTTTTGGGCGCTGAACTCCAACTTGTAACCTGTTTCTGGCACTGGACGCCAGACAGCAGCATGAAACTGGCGTTGAACGCCAGTTTACGTCATTTATCTTCGTGAAAAGTATGGACTATTATATATTGCTGGAAAGCCCTGGATGTCTACTTTCCAACCCAATTGAGAGCGCGTCAATTGGACTTTTGTAGCTCTAAAAATTCTATTCCGAGTGCAGGGAGGTCAGGATCCAACAGCATCAGCAGTCCTTTTTCAGCCTAACTCAGATTTTTGCTCAGCTCCCTCAATTTCAGCTAGAAAATACCTGAAATCACAGAAAAACATGCAAACTCATAGTAAAATCCAGAAATATAATTTTTGCCTAAAAACTAATAATATTATACTAAAAACTAATTAAAACATGCGAAAATCTATATGAAATTACCCCCAAAAAGCGTATAAAATATCCGCTCATCACAACACCAAACTTAAACTATTGCTTGTCCTCAAGCAACTAGATAAATAAAATAGGATGAAAAGAAATTAAGAAGTAATAATATCTCAGAGTTTTAAATGGAGCTCAGATTCTTATTAGATGAGCGGGGCTTGTAGCTTTTTGTTTCTGAACAGTTTTGGCATCTCCCTTTATCCTTTGAAATTCAGAATGATTGGCATCCATAGGAACTTAGAATTCAGATAGTATTATTGATTCTCCTCGTGTAGTATGTTGATTCTTGAACACAGTTATTTTATGAGTCTTGGCCATGGCCCTAAGCACTTTGGTTTCCAGTATTACCACCGAATACATAAATGCCACAGACACATGACTGGGTGAACCTTTTCAGATTGTGACTCAGCTTTGCTAAAGTCCCCAGTTAGAGGTGTCCAGAGCTCTTAAGCACACTCTTTTTGCTTTGGATCACGACTTTAACCACTCAGTCTCAAGCTTTTCACTTGGACCTGCATGCCACAAGCACATGGTTAGGGACAGCTTAATTTAGCCTCTTAGGCCTGGAATTACTTCCTTGGGCCCTCCTATCCACTGATGCTCAAATCCTTGGATCCTTTTCACCCTTGCCTTTTGGTTTTAAGGGCTATTGGCTTTTGTTCTTTTTCTTGATCCAATGATTCCTTGTAAATTTTTTTTCACTGCTTTTTCTTGCTTCAAGAATCAAATTCATGATTTTTCAGATCATCAATAATATTTTTCGTGTTCCTCATTCTTTCAGGAGCCAACATTTGTAAAATTCAGGATAAAATATGCACTGTTCAAGCATTCATTCAGAGAACAAAAAGTATTGCCACCACATATAATTAATTATAATTTTTATTATTAAGAACTCGAAAAATATAAATTACTTCTTTATTCTAAAAATCTACTATTTTATTCATGTCTGATGATGATGAGAAAAATAAATTATAACTTAATTGGAAATAAAACCAGAATAGATATGCTAATTACTACTACTACTGTATAACTTCTAAGGTAAATTTCTATAATAACACTATCACAGAGTTAAAGCTAAAATTAGAACTCAACAACCTGTGTTTTGGGAAGTGGATGTTCCTCTGATCTGTGGGGTGCTTGGTCCTTCAAGGATTAATTTCTGGCGCTTCAGCTCCCTTAAATCACGCCCTT
Organism: Arachis stenosperma; assembly: GCF_014773155.1. Classification (NCBI taxonomy): domain Eukaryota; kingdom Viridiplantae; phylum Streptophyta; class Magnoliopsida; order Fabales; family Fabaceae; genus Arachis; species Arachis stenosperma. The sequence continues at coordinate 95,863,632 of NC_080382.1, forward strand.
GCTCTTCTTGTTCCCTAAGCAGTTTACAAAGCATGCTACTTTGATTATTCTATTCTTCCTTTATTTGGTTCATAGCTTCTTGCAACTTGGAAATAGATGCCTCAAGATGTTCCGAATATTCGAATTGAGGAAGTTCTGGGAGGACTTCTTGTGCTCTCCTCTTGATTGGATCATCCTGCAGCTGTTTCTTTCCATTGATATTTTAGTGATTGGCCTCTCAACTGAGATATACTCAGTTATTCCCATCTTCACTCCGGCATCTCTGCAGAGCATAGAAATTAAACTTGGATAGGCCAATCTGGCATCCTTGGAATTCTTGTTTGCTATTTTGTATAGTTCACACGAGATCAGTTGATGGACTTCTACTTCTTTTCCCAACATGATGCAGTGAATCATCACTGCTTTTTTAATAGTAACTTCAGAACGGTTGCTGGTGGGCAATATAGAATGCCCAATGAAGTCCAGCCAGCCTCTGGCAGCTGGTTTGAGATCTTCTCTTTTGAGTTGATTTGGGATGCCAGTGGTGCTGGTGGTCCACCTGGCTTCAGGGATGTATATATCCTCTAGAATCTTGTCCAGGCCTTTGTTTACCCTCATCATTCTCCTATTAAAGGAGTCTGGGTCATCTTTCAGATGAGGAAGCTTAAAGATCTCCCTTATTTTGTTAGGATGGGTGTGAACAATCTTTCCTCTGACTAAGATCCGATGATCATAGAGGGCAGCTCCAATTATTCTTTGCCTGTCTGTCTGCCATAGATTAGCATAGAACTCCTGAACCATGTTCATTCCCACTTTCGTTTCAGGATTAGCTAGGATTTCCCAATTCCTGTTTCGAATTTGCTCTTGGATCTCCGGATATTCATCTTCTTTCAGATCGAACTTGACTTTCGGGATCACTGATCTTAGACTCATTATTTTGTAGTAATGGTCTGAATGTTCTTTAGTTAAGAACTTCCCTTGATTCCAAAGTGGCTTTGGAATATTCTCTTTCTTGCCTCTTGGGTTGGGTTGTTTTTCTTTAGGGGCCATGATCAAAGTGAGTATGTTTTTGTGATCACGGATAAGCACACCAAACTTAGAGGTTTGCTTGTCCTCAAGCAAAAGGAAAGAGAGGAGAGGGATAGGAGGAGAGCAAGTGCGGAATGGTGGATGATGAGAAGGGTGCCGAAAGTGGATATAAAGGGAGGGGGTGGGTTTTCGAAAATAAGAAAAAGATATAAGATAAAAGATAAATATGATATGAAAAGGATATAATTTTAAAAAGATATGAATGATATTTAAAAATGAATCTGAATTTTTAATTTGAAAAAGATTTTAAAAGATAATTAAGTTTGAAAGAAAAAATGGAAAAAGAGTTGGATTGGATTGGAAAAAGGTTTATATTCATGTATGAAGCTATATAATTTTTGAAAAAGGGATTTTAGAAATTAGGGTTCTTAGAGAACTATTTTGATTTGAAGGATGACATTTTGAAACATGTTTATGCAAGAAATCATGATTTGAAACATAAATAATTAGAAAATTTGTAAAGAAAAACGAATTTTACCTCCTCCCTACCATCCCGGCGTTAAACGCCCAACTGCTGCATGTTTTGGGCGTTTAACGCCCAATTGCTGCTTCTCCTGGGCGTTCAACGCCCAGCTGTTGCTTCTTTCTGGCGTTGAACGCCAGGAAGTCCTTTGTCACTGGGCGTTTTTCTAAATGCCCAGGATGCTGTAATTCTGGCGTTAAACGCCCAGAAGGAGCTTCTTTCTGGCGTTCAACGCCCAGAAGATGCTCCTTTCTGGTGTTCAACGCCCAGATGGTAATCCTTACTGGCGTTGAACGCCCAGTGGATGCTTCTTTTGGGCGTTCAACGCCCAAAACATTTCTTACTGGCTTTTTCACGCCAGTGAGCTTCCAAATTCCCCTGTAACTCTGTGAATTCAATCAATTGCTATTTTACCTTTTGAAGATACTTTGACCTATACCTGTAAAAATTAATTAACAAAAACAAATAAAATTAAATTTTGTGAATGGCTGGGTTGCCTCCCAGCAAGCGCTTCTTTATTGTCTTTAGTTGGACTATTACTGAGCTCTAATCAAGTCTCAGCTTTGAGCATTCTTGCTCAAAATTGCCTTCAAGATAATGTTTAACTCTCTGTCCATTAACAATGAATTTTTTGTTAGAGTCATTATCCTGAAGCTCTACGTATCCATATGGCGATACACTTGTAATCACATACGGACCTCTCCACCGGGACTTCAATTTCCCGGGGAATAATTTGAGCCTAGAATTGAATAGCAGAACTTTCTGCCCTGGCTCAAAGACTCTGGATGACAATTTCTTATCATGCCATCTTTTTGCTTTCTCTTTGTATATTTTTGCATTCTCGTAAGCATTGAGTCTAAATTCCTCTAGCTCATTTAACTGAAGCAATCGTTTTTCTCCAGCTAACTTGGCATCAAGGTTCAGGAATTTGGTTGCCCAGTAGGCCTTATGTTCCAGTTCCACTGGCAAGTGACATGCCTTTCCATACACAAGCCGGTATGGAGAGGTCCCTATAGGGGTCTTGAATGCTGTTCTGTATGCCCAGAGAGCATCATCCAAGCTTCTTGCCCAATCCCTTCTACGGTTAATTACAGTCCGTTTCAGGATTCTTTTGAGTTCTCTATTTGAGACTTCAGCTTGCCCATTTGTCTGTGGATGGTATGGAGTGGCTACCCTGTGGCTATCTCCATAACGAACCAAAGCAGAGTAAAGCTGTTTATTACAGAAATGAGTGCCCCCATCACTGATTAATACTCTAGGGGTACCAAACCTGCTGAAGATGTGTTTCTGGAGGAATTTTAACACTGTTTTAGTGTCATTAGTAGGTGTTGCAATAGCTTCCACCCATTTGGATACATATTCCACTGCCACCAGAATATAAGTGTTTGAGTATGATGGTGGGAAAGGTCCCATGAAGTCAATACCCCATACATCAAACAACTCAATCTCTAAGATCCCTTGTTGAGGCATAGCATAACTGTGAGGCAGATTACCAGATCTTTGGAAACTGTCACAATTAAGTACAAACACTCGGGAGTCTTTATAGAGAGTAGGCCAGTAGAAGCCACATTGGAGGACTCTTGTGGCTGTTCGCTCACTTCCAAAATGTCCTCCATACTGTGATCCATGGCAGTGCCATAAGATCTTCTGCGCTTCTTCTTTAGGCACACATCTACGGATTACTCCGTCTGTACATCTCTTAAAGAGATACGGCTCATCCCAAAGATAATACTTTGCATCCGTTCTAAGCTTCTTTGATTGCTGCCTACTGTACTCTTTGGGTATGAATCTCACTGCCTTGTAGTTTGCAATGTCTGCAAACCACGACACTTCCTGGATGGCAAAGAGTTGCTCATCCGGAAAGGTCTCAGAGATCTCAGTAAGAGGGAGGGACGCCCCTTCTACTGGTTCTATTCGGGACAGGTGATCTGCTACTTGGTTCTCTGTTCCTTTTCTGTCTCTTATTTCTATATCAAACTCTTGCAGAAGTAACACCCTTCTGATGAGTCTAGGTTTTGAATCCTGCTTTGTGAGTAGATATTTAAGAGCAACATGATCAGTGTACACAATCACTTTTGATCCTACTAAATAGGATCTGAACTTGTCAATGGCATAAACCACTGCAAGTAATTCTTTTTCTATGGTTGTGTAGTTCTTTTGTGCGTCATTTAAAACACGGCTAGCATAGTAAATGACGTGCATGAGCTTGTCATGCCTCTGTCCCAACACTGCACCAATGGCATGATCACTGGCGTCACACATCAATTCAAATGGTAATGTTCAGTTTGGTGCAGAGATGACTGGTGCTGTGACCAGCTTAGCTTTCAGAGTCTCAAACGCTTGCAGACACTCCTTATCAAAGATAAATGGTGTGTCAGCAGCTAGCAGATTACTTAGAGGTTTGGCAATTTTTGAAAAATCCTTTATAAACCTCCTATAGAATCCTGCATGCCCCAGAAAGCTTCTGATTGCCTTAACATTGGCTAGTGGTGGTAATTTTTCAATTACCTCTACCTTAGCTTGATCCACCTCTATTCCCTTGTTCGAGATTTTATGCCCAAGGACAATTCCTTTAGTCACCATAAAGTGACATTTCTCCCAGTTTAAAACTAGGTTGGTCTCTTGGCATCTCTTTAGAACAAGTGCTAGATGGTCAAGACAGGAGCTGAATGAGTCTCCAAATACTGAAAAGTCATCCATGAAGACTTCCAGAAATTTTTCCACCATATCAGAGAAAATTGAGAGCATGCACCTCTGAAAGGTTGCAGGTGCATTACACAAACCAAATGGCATCCTTTTGTATGCAAATACTCCAAATGGACATGTGAATGCCGTTTTCTCTTGATCTTGGGGATCTACTGCAATTTGATTATAACCTGAATATCCATCCAGGAAGCAGTAGTATTCATGACCTGCTAGTCTTTCTAGCATCTGGTCTATGAATGGGAAAGGAAAATGATCCTTTCTGGTGGCTGTATTGAGCCTTCTATAATCAATACACATACGTCACCCTGTAACTGTTCTTGTTGGAACAAGTTTATTTTTTTCATTATGAACCACTGTCATGCCTCCCTTCTTAGGGACGACTTGAACAGGGCTTACCCAGGGGCTATCAGAAATATGATAAATAATCCCAACCTCTAGTAATTTAGTGACTTCCTTCTGTACCACTTCCTTCATGGCTGGATTCAGTCGCCTTTGTGGTTGGACCACTGGCTTAGCGTCACCCTCCAATAAGATCTTGTGCATGCATCTAGCTGGGCTAATGCCCTTAAGATCCCTGATGGACCACCCAAGAGCTGTCTTGTGTGTCTTTAGCACTTGAATTAGTGCTTCCTCTTCCTGTGGCTCTAAGATAGTGCTTATGATTACAGGAAAGGTATCACCTTCTCCCAGAAATGCATATTTCAGGGATGGTGGCAATGGTTTGAGCTCGGGTTTAGGAGGTTTCTCCTCTTCCTAAGGGATTTTCAGAGGTTCTATTATTCTCTCTGATTCCTCCAGATCAGGCTGAACATCTTTAAAGATGTTCTCTAACTCTGATTCGAGACTCTCAGTCATATTGACCTCTCTTACCAGAGAGTCAATAATATCAACACTCATGCAGTCATTTGGGGTGTCTGGATGTTGCATGGCTTTGACAACATTCAACTTGAACTCCTCCTCATTGACTCTCAGGGTTACTTCCTCTTTTTGGACGTCAATGAGGGTTCGGCTAGTTGCTAGGAAAGGTCTTCCTAGAATGAGAGTTGCACTCTTGCGCTCCTCCATTTCCAGCACCACAAAGTCAGTAGGAAAGGCAAATGGCCCAACCTTGACAATCATGTCTTCAATCATGCCTGATGGGTATTTAATGGAGCCATCAGCAAGTTGAAGACATATCCGGGTTGGTTTGACTTCTTCAGTCAAACCAAGCTTTATGATAATAGATGCAGGTATTAAGTTGATACTTGCCCCAAGATCACATAGAGCTTGCTTGGTACAAGTACCCTCTAATGTGCATGGTATCATAAAGCTTTCGGGATCCTTAAGCTTCTTAGGTAAGCTTTCCAGGATAACTGCACTGCATTCTTCAGTGAGGTAAACTTTTTCAGTTTCCCTCCAATCCTTCTTATGACTTAAGATCTCTTTCATGAACTTGGCATAAGAGGGTATTTGCTTAAGTGCTTCTGCAAACGGAATCTTTATTTCAAGAGTCCTGAGATAGTCTGCAAAGCGGGCAAATTGCTTATCCTGTTCTGCTTGGCAGAGTTTTTGAGGAGAAGGCATTTTGGCTTTGTATTCCTCAACCTTAGTTGCTGCAGGTTTATTACCTGTAGAAGTGAGTTGGGAAGCCTTTTTTAGAAGGGTTGTTATCAGCACTTGTATGTGTCTGATCCCCCACTGGTATTTGAATGCCAGGGGTGGAAGCTGGAGTGGCGTTAGGCGCCAGCTCCTTGCCTGTTTCTGGCGTCTGAACGCCAGAACTGTGTTCCCTTTGGGCGTTCAACGCCAAGTCTTTGCTTGTTTCTGGCGTTGAACGCCAGGAATGAGCATGGTTTGGGCATTCAGCGCCAGCATTATTCCTCTCTGGGCTCTGATTGTCCTCAGAGGGATTTTGAGTAGTCATTTGTTCATTTCTTAGCTTCCTGCTACTTTGAAGTGAGGTATTTGATGAGTGGATAATTTGTACGCCTTTTGGCATTGTTTTTAGTATGTTTCTAGTATATTTTAGTTAGTTTTTAGTATATTTTTATTAGTTTTTAGTTAAAATTCACTTTTCTGGACTTTACTATGAGTTTGTGTGTTTTTCTGTGATTTCAGGTATTTTCTGGCTGAAATTGAGGGACCTGAGCAAAAATCTGATTCACAGACTGAAAAGGACTGCAGATGCTGTTGGATTCTGACCTCCCTTCACTCGAAGTGGATTTTCTGGAGCTACAGAAGTCAAATTGGCGCGCTCTCAACGGCGTTGGAAAGTAGACATCCTGGGCTTTCCAGCAATATATGATAGTCCATACTTTGCTCAAGATTTGATGGCCCAAACCGGCGTTCAAAGTCACCTTCAGAATTCCAAGCGTTAAACGCCGGAACTGGCACCAAAGTGGGAGTTAAACGCCCAAACTGGCACAAAAGTTGGCGTTTAACTCCAAGAAGAGTCTCTACACGAAAATGCTTCATTGCTCAGCCCAAGCACACACCAAGTGGGCCCGGATGTGGATTTTTATGTCATTTACTCATCTTTGTAATTCTTAAGCTACTAGTTCCCTATAAATAGGACCTTTTACTATTGTATTGGACATCGGGGTAGCTATCTTTAGTCTTATGCTATCTTAGATCATGGGGCTGGCCTCACGGCCGTGCCTAGACCTTGTTCTTATGTATTTTCAACGGTGGAGTTTCTACACACCATAGATTAAGGTGTGGAGCTCTGTTGTACCTCGAGTATTAATGCAATTACTATTGTTCTTCTATTCAATTCAGCTTGTTCTTATTCCAAGATATCACTTGTTCCTCAACTTGATGAATGTGATGATCCGTGACACTCATCATCATTCTCACCTATGAACGTGTGACTGACAACCACCTCCGTTCTACCTTAGATTGGGTGGATATCTCTTGGATTCCTGATACATGACGCATGGTTGCCGCTCGCCTGACAACCGAGCCAGCCATTCCATGAGATCAGAGTCTTCGTGGTATAAGCTAGAACTGATGGCGGCATTCAAGAGAATCCGGAAGGTCTAAACCTTGTCTGTGGTATTCTGAGTAGGATTCAATGATTGAATGACTGTGACGAGCTTCAAACTCGCGATTGTGGGGCGTTAGTGACAGACGCAAAAGAATCACTGGATTCTATTCCGACATGATCGAGAACCGACAGCTGGATAGCCGTGCCGTGACAGGGTGCGTTGAACATTTCCACTGAGAGGATGGGAGGTAGCCACTGACAACGGTGAAACCCTTGCATACAGCTTGCCATGGAAAGGAGTAAGAAGGATTGGATGAAGACAATAGGAAAGCAGAGAGACGGAAGGGACAAAGCATCTCCATTCGCTTATCTGAAGTTCTCACCAATGAATTGCATAAGTATCTCTATCTTTATCTTTATGTTTTATTCATCATCTATACCCATTTGAGTCTGCCTGACTAAGATTTACAAGGTGACCATAGCTTGCTTCATACCAACAATCTCTGTGGGATCGACCCTTACTCGCGTAAGGTTTATTACTTGGACGACCCAGTACACTTGCTGGTTAGTAGTGCGAAGTTGTGATAAAGAGTTGAGATTGCAATTGTGCGTACCATGTTGATGGCACCATTGATGATCACAATTTTGTGCACCAGTATTTAATGTTTTTCCACTTCTTAGTTGAACTACTTGGCATTCTTCTGTTATTTGTTTTGACAGTTGCTTTTCTGTTTGCTTTAACTGTACTTCCATATTTCTGTTAGCCATTCTTGTTTCTTGTAGTATTTCCTTGAATTCGGCTAGCTGCTGAGTTAGAAAATCCAACTGCTGATTGAATTCATTAGCCTGATCTACAGGACTAGGTTCAGCAGTTACTGTTTTAGCTTCTTCTTTCATGGAAGATTCACTGCTTAGGTACAGATGCTGGTTTCTGGCAACTGTATCAATAAGCTCTTGAGCTTCTTCAATTGTTTTTCTCATATGTATAGATCCACTAGCTGAGTGATCTAGAGAAATCTGAGCTTTTTCTGTAAGCCCATAGTAGAAGATGTCTAATTGCACCAACTCTGAAAATATTTCAGAGGGGCATTTTCTCAGCATCTCTCTGTATCTCTCCCAAGCATCATAAAGAGATTCATTATCTCCTTGTTTGAAGCCTTGGATGCTCAGCCTTAGCTGTGTCATCCGTTTTGGAGGAAAATAGTGATTCAGGAATTTTTCTGACAGCTGTTTCCATGTCCTTATGCTGTTCTTAGGTTGGTTATTTAACCACCTCTTAGCTTGATCTTTTACAGCAAATGGAAACAGTAATAATCTGTAGACATCCTGATCTACTTCCTTATCATGTAATGTGTCAGCAATTTGTAAAAATTGTGCCAGAAACTCTGTAGGTTCTTCATGTGGAAGACCGGAATACTGGCAGCTTTGCTGCACCATGATAATGAGCTGAGGATTCAACTCAAAGCTACTAACTCCAATGGAGGGTATACAGATACTACTCCCATATGAAGCAGTAGTGGGGTTAGCATATGACCCCAGAGTCCTCCTGGACTGTTCATTTCCACTTAGTTCCATGATGGAGCAAGGGAGATGGTATGGATGTTGATATTGTCTATTTTATTATAAGAATAATTTTCGAAATAATAAAATAAAACAAAAACCGAGATAAAAATAAAATAAATAAAGAAAGAAAATTAAAAATTAAAATTTATAAAAATTTGAAAAAGTTTATGAAGATTTTCGAAAAATTTGAGAAAAAAGAGAAAGTGGTTAGGATATTTTTGAAAAAGATAATAAAATATATATTAAAAATATCTCTCTTTTTTTTTTAAAAAAAACTTAAAAAGATAAGAATTGAAAAATTTTGAAATTGAAATCTGAATTTTTATATAAAAATTTCGAAAATATAGTTTAAAATTAGTTAGAAAGGATATTTTTTTGAATTTTGAATTTTATGATGAAAGAGAAAAACACACAAAAGACACAAGACTTAAAATTTTTAGATCTAATGCTCCTTATTTTCGAAAATTTTGGAGGGAAAACACCAAGGAACACCAAACTTAAAAATTTTAAGATCAAAACACAAGAAAGACTCAAGAACACCTTGAAGATTCACAAGAATACCAAGAACAAAAGAAAGAACACCAAAATTAAAATTTTTAGAAAAACCAAGATAAATTTTCAAAAATTAAAGAAAGATCAGCAAGAAAATACCAAACTTAAAGTTTGGCACAAGATTAAATCAAGAAAAATTATTTTTGAAGAAAAGATTTTGAAAAGAAGATACCCAATTGTCAAGAACATAAGCCAACGCTCTAACCAACTGAGCTAAAAATGTAACGTGTTTTAAAGATGTATTATCTTTATAGATAAAAATAAAAATTTTTGAAAATTAATGTTTTGAAAAAGTACAAGAAAAACAAGAAAAGACACAGAACAAGACAAACCAAAGATCAAACAAGAAAAACTGACAAGAACAATTTGAAGATCAAGGAAGAACAAGAACATGCAATTCGAAAAATTAAGAGACAAGGAAAAACATGCAATTGACACCAAACTTAGAACAAGACACTAAACTCACGAAAATTAGAAATTGATAAAGAAAAATAATATTTTTTTGAAAAATTTTTGAAAAGGGAATAGAGGACTCAGAATTTAATGACTCTATAACAAAAATAAATTATTCCTAATCTAAGCAACAAAATAAACCTTTAGTTGTTCAAACTCGAATAATCCCCGGCAACGGCGCCAAAAACTTGGTGCACGAAATGCAATCTCACTCTTTGACAATTCGCACAACTAACCAGCAAGTGCACTGGGTCGTCCAAGTAATACCTTACGTGAGTAAGGGTCGATCCCACAGAGATTATTGGTTTGAAGCAAGCTATGTTTATTTTATTATTCTTAGTCAGGATATCAATTAAAATTATCAGTTGGAATTATTAGAAAAATAAAAGAGCGTGAAATAAATAATTGTTACTTTAATAATGGAGAATATGTTGGAGTTTTGGAGATGCTTGTCCTCTGAATTCCTGTAATGTAATATTCAACTCAATTCCAAAGTGCAAAGTTCCTTCCATGGCAAGCTGTATGTAGGGTGTCACCATTGTCAGTGGCTACCTCCCATCCTCTCAGTAAAAATGGTCCAGATGCTCTGTCACAGCACGGCTAATTAGCTGTTGGTTCTCGATCATGTTGGAATAGGATCCATTGATCCTTTTGCGTTTGTCATCACGCCCAGCAATCGCGAGTTTGAAGCTCGTCACAGCCATTCAATCCTCGAATCCTACTCGGAATACCACAGACAAGGTTTAGACTTTCCGGATCCTCAAGAGTGGCCGCCATCAATTCTAGCTTTACCACGAAGATTCTAATTAAGGAATCTAAGAGAAGCTCATTCAATCTAATGTAGAACGGAGGTGGTTGTCAGGCACACGTTCATGGATTGAAGAAGGTGATGAGTGTCACGGATCATCACCTTCTTCATAATTAAGCGCGAATGAACATCTTATATAGGAACACACACGTTTGAATGGAGAAATAGAAACAATTGCATTAATTCATCGAGACGCTGCAGAGCTCCTCACCCCCAACAATGGAGTTTAGAGACTCATGCTGCCAAGGAATATAAAATCCAGTTCTATAGACGTCATGAGATACAAAGTAATCCTCTAAAAGTTGTTTAAATAGAAAACTAGTAGCCTAAGTTTACAGAGAATAAGTAAACTAAGATAATTGGTGCAGAAATCTACTTCTGGGGCCCACTTGGTGTGTGCTGGGGCTGAGACTAAAGCTTCTCATCTGCTTGGGCTGTTTCTGGAGTTGAATGCCAGGTTGTAACGTGTTTTGGGCGCTGAACTCCAACTTGTCACCTGTTTCTGGCGCTGGACGCCAGACAGCAGCATGAAACTGGCGTTGAATGCCAGTTTACGTCGTCTATCTTCACGCAAAGTATGGAATATTATATATTTCTGGAAAGCCCTGGATGTCTACTTTCCAACCTAATTAATAGCGCATCAATTGGATTCCTGTAGCTCCAAAAATTCCATTCCGAGTGCAGGGAGGTCAGGATCCAACAGCATCAGCAGTCCTTTTTCAGCCTAACTCAGATTTTTGCTCAGCTCCCTCAATTTCAGCCAGAAAATACCTGAAATCATAGAAAAACACGCAAACTCATAGTAAAGTCCAGAAATATGATTTTTGCCTAAAAACTAATAATATTCTACTAAAAACTAATTAAAATATGCTAGAATCTACATGAAATTACCCCCAAAAAGCGTATAAAATATCCGCTCATCACGCACGCGTGACGAGCGTCACGTGACCTCATTAATGTAAATCGCTAGGAACGATTTCTGGGCCTCCAGGACCCAAGTTCAACTCATTTCTAAGGCTATATTTCATGCAGAATTGAAGTTTGGAGAAGGGGAGAGCAAATTAGGGTTAGATTTTAGTCATGTAGTTCACTTTTCTAGAGAGAGAAGCTCCTCCTTCTCTATAGAAATTAGGGTTATTAGTTTATTTTCTTTGCAATTTCAGCATTTAATTCTTGTTTTCATCTAGTTTCTTTTACATTTCCTTGTTTTATTGTCTTAATTCTCTTATTTTATCTTGTCATTTTCTCCATTTTTGCCACTTTTATGTATTTGCACCCTTTGTTACTTTAATTTACATTTAATGTAATTTTTTGTTTCATGCCTCTTTATTGTTTAATTGAGTTGTTATTCTTGCTTTCCTTGCTATTAGTAGTTAAAGAATTTATATTTCTTGTTATTTTACCCTGATTTATTTTCATTCATTCCAAGTGTTTGATAAAATACTTGGTAGGATTTTAGTCTAGTTTTCCACACTCTTGGTTGGAATTTTGGTGTTTGGGTGAACTTGAGTGGTGGATGTCCATTCCACATTGTGTGGTGACCCATAAATAGTGTTAACTTAGGACTTAGGGATTGAGATTAATTAGGCCTAGTTGACTTATCCTTGATATAGGGTTGACTAATTGGGATTAATCCACACACAATTACCATGTTTATGGTCCACAACTAGGATAGCAAGCCCTAATTACCCGATTCTTGCCAAGAGTCCTTTTTTGTCATTTAATTTCCAATTGCATTGCTTTTAATTGTTTTCCTTTAATTTCTTGCATGCTTATTTAATTTCTTGCACTTTACATTTCTTGCAATCTCATGCCATCAAACCCCCATTTCTCTCATAGCCAATAACATAGCATTTCAATTGCAACTCCTAGGGAAGACGACCCGGGAGTCCAAATACTCTCGATTTTTATTTTGTGTTTTGAATTATGATATTCTTTGGATTGACATTTGATTGATGATCAATTGTTGGGTTTGGACTATACATGTAAAATCAATCCTATTTTTAGTACGAAAATGCAAACTTATGCTTTTGGTCATTTATCAAGCACTAAGAACCTTTCTTGCCTCTCCTTCATGATTAGGTTCGGCCATGTCTTCAGCTTATTGTTCGAAATTTTTTGAGAGGTTTCTTCTGGAGTGTTGTGCTTTAACTTGTTGTAAGCTCCTCCTTAAAGTCCTCTCAGGTTCAGGATCAAGATTAAAGAGAGATTCTTTATCCCTATTCCTGGTCATAAACAAAAAAAGAAAACAAGAGAGAAGAAGAATGTGAGCTCTTTGTTCAAGAACAGAAGACTCCCTGTGAGATGTGAAGATAGAAGAAAGGGAAGAAGAATTCGAATAAAGAGAAGTAAAAAGAGAAACAAGAATTAAAATATTTTTATTTTTATTTTATTTATTAATTAAATTCAAAAATTAAGGTTAATTAATTAAAAAGAATTGAAAATTAATTAATGAATTTTGAAAAAGAAGAGAGAGAGAGAGAAATAGAAGAAAAAATTTCAAAAATTAGAAGAGAGAAGAATTAGTTAGAAAGTTTTGAAAGAGAAGAGAGAGAAAACAACTAACTAATTAAGAAAGATTTGAATTTAAGGTAAGATAGAAGATTAGAAAAGATTTGATTTTAAAATTTGAAATTAGAAAAGATAAGATAATAAACTAAAAAAGATTTGAAAAAGATTTGATTTTAAAATTTGAAATTAGAAAAGATAAGATAAGAATATAAAAAGATCTAAAAAAAGATTTGAAAAAGATAAGATTTGAAATTTGATTTTTGAAAAGGATTTGATTTTAAAATTTGAAAATTAAATTTTGAATTTTGAATTTTGAATTTTGAATTTTAAATTTTGAATTTGAAATAAGATAAGATAAGATTTTGAAAAGATTTGAATTTTGAAATTTAAAACTAAGATAAGATAAGATAATGATTTTGAAATTAAAATTTAAAAAAATATGATGGGATTTTCGAAAATTGCAACTAAAGATAAGAAAAGATATTTTATTTTTTTTGATTTTTGAATTTAATGAAGAAAGAGAAAAACAATAAAAAGACACCAAATTTAAAATTTTTAGATGTAAGAACACCTAGTTTTCGAAAATTAAGAAGAAAAATACAAAGAGACACCAAACTTAAAAATTTTAAGATCAAAACAAAAAGAAAAACAAGAACACTTTGAAGATCAAGAAGAATACTAAGAACAAAACACAAAGAATTCAAAGAAAACAAGAGCATGCAAAAGACACCAAACTTAAAATTTTTGAAAACCAAAGACAAAATTTTCGAAAATTATAAAAGTAAAACACAAGAGGACACCAAACTTAAAGATTGACACAAGACTCAAACAAAAGACTCTATTTTTGAAAATTTTTAGAAAAAGACTCAAGAAAATTCGAAAACTCAACAAGAACAAAAACAAAAGACTCAAACCAAAAACAAAGATAAAATAAAGAAAAGAAAAGGTTTTAGAATTTTTTTATTTTTTCGAAAAAAATGAAGAAGAAAATAAAACAAGCTAACAAAATTAAAGACAATACTTAATCTAAGCAACAAGATAATCCGTTAGTTGTCCAAACTCTAACAATCCCTGGCAATGGCGCCAAAAACTTGGTGCACAAATTCCCACACTTCGTATAACTGAACCAGCAAGTGCACTGGATCGTCCAAGTAATACCTGAGCGAGTCAGGGTCGATCCCACGAGAATTGTGGTTTGAAGCAAGCTATGGTTATCTTGTAGATCTTAGTTAGGCGGATAGAAAGGTAGGTGGTTTGATTGTTTGAATGCATAACAAGAATAAAGAGATCCAAACTGGGTTGACTTGTTTGCAATGATAAGAAGATGGTTAAGGCTTGGAGATGCTTTGTCCTTCTGGATTAACTCTGTTCTTACTATCTTCTTCAACTGTGAGTGATTTCTTCTATGGCAGGCTGTATGTGATTGACACTGGTTTGAGCAGCTGCCAATACTCCTTCAGATCTGAACCCCAGGATTAGTGTGGATCCATTTTGATTGAGGATGAAGCTCCTGCATTCCATTCTCCTTCATGATCTTACTCAAAACGCCACAGACAAGGTCAGATCTTCTGGTTCAGAGAATTCTGCGCCTTTGGGTTCTAGCCTCTACCACAAAGTCCATAATCTCTCTATACCTCGGCTGAACTGATGTCACGAGATGTCCCCAACGAGGTCGTGGATTAGCCATCTAAGAGATGTATAATCAAGTTGGTGGTTCGATGCTTTTTAGTTACGTATTCACATGAACCTAAGAAGAACACGGGTGGTTGTCAGGCACGCAGTCTTAGTATGAAGAATGAAGATGATTGTCACAGGTCATCCCATTCATCAAGTTGAAGAACGAAGATACATCTTAGAATTGAATCAAACATGGATTGAAGAGAAACAATAATACTTTTATTAATCCATAAAACTCAGCAGGGCTCCTCCCCTCAATCTAGGAGGTTTAGAAACTCATACTGATAGAAAATACAATGATAAAAATGTGTAAAGTGTGCTTCCCTTTGATGAGAGGTGGAAAATTCTTTAAATACTAATTAATGACTAAGGATTACAAAAAAGGGTAAACTAGTCTTTTAGTGCTAAAATCCACTTCTGGGGCCCACTTGGTGAGTGTTTGGACTGATCTTGATTGAGATCCACGTGCTAGGAGGGCTCTAGGGTGTTGAACGCTGGCTAGGGGCACTTCTTTGGGAGTTTGGACGCTAGTATCTCCTTGGTGCGCGCTGGACGCCTGGAATGGGGCAGGAGGCTGACGTTGAATGCCAGTTTTGGGCCTTCTATTTTGAAGCAAAGTATAGACTATTATATATTTCTGCAAAGCTTTGGATGTTAGCTTTCCATAGCCATTGAGGACAATCCGTTTGGACTTCTTTAGCTTTAGAAAAGCTCTTTCGAGTGCAAGGAGGTCAGATCCAGAAAGCATCTGCAGTACTTTCTCTACCTCTGTAACAGGCTTTTGCTCCAGCTCCTCAATTTCAGCCAGAAAATACCTGAAATTGCATAAAAATACACAAACTCATAGTAGAATCTAAAAATGTGAATTTTACACTAAAACCTATGAAAACTTAAATAAAACTTAAACCAAACATACTGAAAACTATATGAAAATTATGCCAAAAAGCGTATAAAATATCCACTCATCAGACATCCATAAGGAGGAGGTAGTTGTTGAAGCACAAATTAAGGATGATGAGGAGGAGCCAAGGCAAAAAGGAGGTGAAGTGAACATCAAGGAGCCTAAGAGGAAGGCCATAGTGGATGAATCCATTCCCATTCCATTTCCTTCCATGGTGAAGAAAGCCAAAAGGACTCCGGAGTTTGACCTTAAAATGTTACAAGTCTTCAAGAAGGTTCAGGTAACAATCCCTCTCCTTGATGCAATCCAACAAATTTATAAATATGCTAAGTTCTTGAAGGATTTGTAAACACATAAAGATAGAATTGGTGAGCTTAAGACTTTGTCTTTGGGTAAATCCATATCTTCTTTGATGAACCCCATTCCAGAGAAGTATAATGATCCGGGACTGGTGCACAAAATTGAACTCCACAAGTTTCACACAGATGAACTGGCAAGTGCACCAGCAAGTAATACCTCAGGTGAGTGAGGATTGAATCCCACAGAGATTGTCGGATTGAGCAAGCAATGGCTATCTTGTAGATCTTAGTTAGGCGATTAGAAAGATGGTTGTTTGTTTGAAATCATAAATAAAATAGTAAAGAACGAAATACCAGGTTAGTGTGAAAACAATGATAGAGATTCAGTTAAGGCTTCAGAGATGCGTATTCTTTCCGGATTAACTTTTCTTACTGTCTACTTCAATAACGAATGATTCATTCAATGGCAGCCGTAAGTGTAATACTCATGTCCTCTCATCAAGTTAATCTCTTCTAAACCATAGTAGTCCACCATATCCGAGCAACTCATGTCCTTTCATCAAGTTAACTCATGGCTTCCCACTATGGCCGAAGCTGAAGCCCTAAGCAATCCACTCTCCTTCGCGATTCTATTCAAAACGCCACAGACAAGGTCGGATCATCCGGATGAGGCAATGCTTCTTCTCTGACTCTAGCCTTAATGCCATAGAGACCTCAGTAACCCACGGTCAATGGAATTTTATGTCACATATCCAAAGTTTCTTAAGTACGCTCTTGGAATCCGCAATGCAATCTCTAGCTTTAGCTCAATGCTATCCGGGTCAGGACTCACACGGAACCCAAGTAAAACAAGGATGAATGTCACGGTTCATCCTCAATTCATGAGATAAAGAATGAAAATGCATAAGAGAATAGAATCAGACATATTGAAATAGAAACAGTAATATTATTAATCCATGAGAATCAACAGAGCTCCTAACCCTAACTTAAGAGGTTCAGTTGCTCATAGCTTACAGAAAGTAATAGTAAAACGTGCAAAGGGGCAAAGATCCCAAACAGTGGTGATCTTTGTTCTATATATAATAACCTAATAACTAAGAAGTACAAAATTATGATAGACTAGACCAAAGGTGCGAAAGTTCACTCTTGGGCCCACTTTGGTTGAGTACTTGGGCTGAGCTTTGGCGTCCAACTTAAGGGATGGGCGTTGAACACCCATTAAAGGGTTGATCCATGCTGCCTTATGCTTCTTGGTGGGTGTTGAACACCCCAAAGGGGGTGTTTGGGTGTTCAATGCTAGCTTGAGTTACTTTGGGGCGTTGAACGCCAGAAAAGGGGTAGTTCTTAGGAGGTCAACGCCCAATATGGGCAGGCGCCTTCGAAGAAAAGTGCAGACTATTATATATTTCTAAAAAGTGCTGGAAGTTAGCTTTTCAACGCTATTTAGATCGCATCATTTGGACCTATGTATCTTGAGAAATGCTCACTTGAGTGCATGAAGTTCAGAATCTGACAGCATCTGCTACGCTCTCCTTGCCTCTGAATCGGTCTTTGCTAAAACTTCTCAATTTCATCCAGAAATTACCTGAAATTTTCATAAAATACAACAACTCAAAGTAGAATCCAAAATGTGAATTTTTCACTAAAACCTTTGAAAATATAATGAAACTTAAACAAAACATAACTAAAACAATATGAAAATGATGCTAAAAAGCGTATAAAATATCCGCTCATCAGAACACCAAACTTAAACTGTTGCTTGTCCCTAAGTAACCAAAAATAAAGTAGGATTAGAAAGAAGAGAAGGATAAAATAAATTTCAGAGTTTTCAATGAAGCTTAGTTCCAATTGATGAGCGGGGCTAGTAACCATTTACTTCTGAACAGTTTTGGCATCTCACTATCCTTTAAAGCTCAAAAGTGTTGGCGTCTTTAGGAATTCAGAATCCGGATGATATTATTGACTCTCTTAGTTTAATTCTTTTTTATTGTTGAAGATAGCTTCTTTTTGAGCCTGGCCGTAACCCTAAGCGTTTTGTTTTCCCGTATTACCACCGGATACATAAACGCCACAGGCACTTAACTGGGTGAACCCAATTGGATTGTGATTTAGCTTTGCTAGAATCCCCAGACAGTGGTACCCAGAGTTCTTAGGCACACTCTTTTGCTTTTGGGATTACGAATTTAACTGCTCAGTCTCAAGCTTTTCACTTGACACCTTCACACCACAAGCATTTAGTTAGGGAAAGCAACTCATTTGAACCTTTTAGGCCAAGAGTTTGCTTCTTTTAGGCTCTCTTAACCATTGATGCTTAAAGCCTTGGATCCTTGTTCTTTCCTTTTAGTTTAAAGAGCTATTGGCTTTTTCTTTTTTTTCCCTCTCATTTTTTTTGCTTTTTCTTTCTCTTTTTCTTTTTCTTATTGGTGCTTTTTCTTGTTTCAAGAATCAATTTTTTTTGGATTTTTCATATTACCAATAATAATTCACCTTTTCCATCATTCTTTCAAGAGCCAACATACTTTACTGCAATATCAAATATGCACTGTTGATTCATGCATTCAGAAAGTAAAAGTCATGCCACCACATCAAATAATTGGACCATTCTTATTATATAACTCGAGTTCATGCATCTTACATATCTTTTTCAAATAAAATTTTTCTTTTAAGCATGGTGAGAGATACATGAAATATTTTATAGCCTTAAGAAATAAACAAAGATGATCATGCACTAGAAACAGGAAATAGACATTGAAATATAATGGAAAACAGACAAATAACATAAGTAAGGGGGTAATGAAACGTGACCACATTAATGACGGCGGCTACTACTCCCTCTAGTGGATCAAATGGAGCGTTTAAGCTCCTCTATGTCTTGCCCTTGTCTTAGTTGCTCTTCCCTCAAGGCTCTTTGATCTTCTTTTATTTCATGAAGGATGGCAGACTACTCTTAGTGTTCCAGTCTCAGTTGATCCATGTTGGAGCTTAATTCTCCTAGAGAGTCATTCAATTGATCCCAATAGTTTTGGGAGAGGAAAATACATCCCTTGAGGCATCTGGTGCACGAATTTCCACACTTTGTGCAACTAAACCAGCAAGTGCACTAGGTCGTCCAAGTAATACCTGAGGTGAGTCAGGGTCGATCCCACGAGGATTGTGATTTGAAGCAAGTTATGGTTATCTTGTAGATCTTAGTCACGTGGATAGAAGAGTCGTTTGTTTCTTTAATTCGTATAAAAGGAAAAGAAATAAAACGTTACTCAGTTGATGGTAAATGCAATGATATGAAGATGGTTAAGGCTTGGAGATGCTTTATTCTTCTGGATTAATTCCAGTCTTACTGTCTTCTGCAACTGTGAATGATTTCTTCTATGGCAGGCTGTATGTGATCAACGCCAGTTGAGAGGTCGCCAATGCTCCTCCAGATTTGAACTCCAGGGTTAGTGCGGATCCAGTCTGATTGAGGGTGAAGCTCCTGTAGTTTGTTCTCCTTAGTGATCCTACTCAAAACATCATAGACAAGGTCGAATCTTCTGGATCTGAGAATGCTGCACCTTTGGTTCTAGCCTCTACCACAAAGACTCTAATCTCCCCATACCTCGGCTGAACTGGTGTCTCGAGAAGTCCCCAACGAAGTCGTGGATTAGCCGTCTAAGAGATGTATAATCAAGCTAGTGGTTCATCATTGTCCGATGAAAGACTCACTCTGAAGCCATGTAGAATGAGAAAAACTTGTGCTAGTTCAACGCATTCATAATGATGAAGAACATATATACATTTTATAATAGAGAATCAAACATATATTAAGAAAGAACAGTAGTATTTTATTACTTCATAAAACTCAGCAGAGCTCCTCTCCTTAACCTAGGAGGTTTAGAAACTTACACTGACAGAAAATACAATGATAAAGGTGTAAAGTGGTCAAAGATCCCTAACAAAGAGTGATCTTCTACTTTAAATACTAAACTAATGACTAAGGATTACATAAAAAGGGTAAAATAGTCTTTTGGTGCTAAAATCCACTTCTGGGGCTCACTTGGTAAGTGTTTGGGCTGAGCTTGATTGAAATCCACGTGCTAAAAGGCCTCTAGGGTGTTGAACACTGGCTAGGGGTTCCTTTTTGGGTGTTAGACGCGGGTCTCTTCTCCTTTGGGCATTGGACGCCAGAATAGGGCAGGAGGATGGCGTTGAACGCCAGTTTTGAGCCTTCAATTCTAAACCAAAGTATGGACTATTATACATTTCTGGAAAGCTCTGGATGTTAGCTTTCCATAGCCATTGAGAACGCTCCATTTGGATGTTTGTAGCTCCAAGAAATCTCTTTCAAGTGCAAGGATGTTAGATTCGGATAACATCTGCAGTGCTTTATCTACCTCTGAATCAGACTTTTGCTCCAGCTCCTCAATTTTAGCTAGAAAACACCTGAAATTGCATAAAAACACATAAACTCAAAATAGAATCCAAAAATGTGAATTTTCCACTAAAATCTATGAAAACTTAGTAAAACTTAAATAAAACATACTAAAAACTATATGAAAATGATGCCAAAAAGCGTATAAAATATCCGCTCATTAGCATCTCAGGGATTCTTGGAGGCGGATGCATAGGCTCTTGTGCAGGCTCCCTTACATGATCCATACTTCTTTTAGTGATGGGCTTGTCTTCCTCAATGGGGACTGACGGGTGGAAAAATGCTGGTTAAGTAAATTTTAATAAAAGCAGCATTGCAAGTACAATTCTTAACCGACGAAAATTTCACTATCAATTTAGAAGTGTGTCACAATTAAAATTCAATTACTAGGAGTAGAATTCTCAGGTCGTTTCCCAAAGAGTTGACACAAGGTGCAATTTATTGGTCAGGAATTTTATGAGAAAATTTTTGAAGTTTGAAAATGGAAAAATAAATAACTAGAAGTTAAGCAAGGAGCAATTAACAAGAGATGTTGTGTATTTGAAATAAAAAGCCTTGGCTAGGAGAAAATCAATTGGAGTTTCTATCCTTGTTGGTTTTCCCAAGTATAATAATAAAAGGTTGTTGCTTCCAATTAGTTATCCTCTTACCGTTGCAAAGGAAGGTTGAGTGAGTAGTACTAACTCTAATTCACAAGTCCTAATCACTTCAAAGGGAAGGATTAGAGTTAGTGAAAAGTGAGTTAGCCAGCAACTTCCAATTACAGATTAATACTTGAGTTTTCTAACTCAAGGGTTTCCAATTAATCAACTCCAAAGCCAAGTTGGGAGCTCTACTCCATTAACATGAATGCCATTTTCACAGACAAGTAAAGGGAGTAGATAGAAAACATGGTAATTGAATTTAAATTAACAAAAGCAAAATTAAAACTGATAATTAATTAAGAGAAATTAGCAAGCAATGGAATTAAATATAAAAATTGTTCCTTGTATTAATGAATTCAACTTAACAAAATCCGAACATGAATTGGAACAACTAAATGGAAAATAAAAGATCAGAGTGATAGAAATGCAAACTATAATGATGAAGACTTCAATCGAAGGTAGTAGCAACTCTCTCAAAATCCAATCCAAAAGCGAAAACTAAGAAAAATGCTAGAATCCTAGGAGAAGCAGTGTTTCTCTCTCTAGCATTCAAACTAAAACTAAAACTAACGTGAAATTGAAAGTATGCCCTATCTTAGCTACACCCTTGCCTCTAGTCTGTATTTTCGAGCTTGAAACTAGGTCCAAATTAGCCCAGAAATCACCCCCAGCGAGTTCTGATATATGCAGCACGTGACGCTCTGTCACGCGTACACGTCAGCCACGCGTATGCGTCGCTGCACTTCTGCACAGGTCACGCGTATGTGTCAGTCATTCATACACGTCACTGTGAAATGCACCAATGCGCGCGCATGCGTCAGCTATGCTTGCGCGTCGCTCCTCATTTGCAATCTCTTTAGTTTCTTGTGTTCCTTCCACTTTGACTTGCCTCCTCTTCATCCTTTAAACCATTCATGCCATGTAACTCTGAAAGCACTTAACAAACACATTATGGCTCAAATGGTAACAAAGGAGAATTAAAAATTAACAATTTAAAGGATTAGGAAGCAAGTTTTCAATCATGGAACAAAATTAGGAAGGATTTGTAAAACCATGTAGTTTACATGAATAAGTGTGTGAAGAATTGATAAAATCCGCTCAATTTAGCACAAGATAAACCATAAAATAGTGGTTTATCAGGGACATCTCCGTCTATGATAATTCTAGCTGAATTGCATAAGTAACAGATAAGATGTGGGAATGCCAACCTCGCTTGGGTGCAGGGCTTTTCTGCCACCTTGTATAGCTCTTGAGGTATCACTTCATGTACTTCCACCTCATTTCCAAGCATAATACAGTGAATCATTATTGCTCGGTCTATAGTAACCTTAGAACGATTACTTGTTGGGATGATAGAACGTTGGATGAACTCCAACCATCCTCTAGCCACGGCTTGAGGTCAAGCTTTCTTAGTTGGGCAGGCTTGCCTTGAGGATCCCTCTTCCACTGAGCTCCTTCCACGCAGATGTTTGAAAGGACTCGATCTAGCCTCTGATCGAAATTGACTCTTCTAGTGTAAGGGTGTGGGTCTCCCTGTAGTTGTGGTAATTTGAACGCCAGCCTTACACTTTCTGGGCTGAAATCCAAGAGCTGCTCTCGGACCATGGTGGGCCAATTTTTGGGATAAGGGTTCACACTAGTGTCATGCTTTTTGGTTACCCAAGCATTGGCATAAAACTCTTGCACCATTAAGATCTCAACTTCCGGGATAGGATTGGTCAGAACTTCCCAACCTCTTCTCTGGATTTCTTGTTGGATCTCCGGGTACTCATCCTTCTTTTAGCATAAAGGGGACTTTCGGGATCACCTTTTTCTTTGCCACTACTTTATATAAGTGGTCTTGATGAGCTTTGGTGATGAATCTCTCCATTTTCCAAGATTCAGACGCGGAGGCAATGGCCTTTCCCTTCCCCTTTCTTGAGGTTTCACCAGACTTTGGTGCCATACTTAGGGATGGTAGAAGTCAAAAAGAAAAGCTTTTTCATCACCAAACTTTAGAACTTTGCTCGTCCTTGAACAAATATAAGCAATCGGGAAGAAGAGAGCAGAAGAAGAAAAGAATAGTAGAGATAGAGGGAGAGAGAGGTTTGTCTTAGTGGGGGCTAGTATGTATGAGGGGTGTGGTTGAAGGGTTGTAGGAAGGGTTATTTATAGGGGTGGGAGAGGGTTGGGTTCAAAAATAGAGGGTAAAGATAGGTGGGAAAGTTTGAATTTAAAGTGGGTGTGGTTGGTGGGAATTGATGGATGGAAGGAGATGTAGGGTGTTGGGAAGAGAAAAAGGTGATGTGGATGTGATTGGTTGAGGGTGTATGGGGAAGAGTGTGTGTGGGAAAGAGGGAAAGTAAGAGAGATAAGAAGGTGGGGTAGGTGGAGATTTTGTGGGATCCACTGATCTTGAGAGGCTAGGGAATTCAAATTCCTTACCCCCTTGTGGGAGTCGAACGTCGAGCTTCTGCTCCCTGGTTGGCATTCAACGCCATCTTCTTGCTCCATGTGGGGCATTGGATGCCAATTAGGGTCTCCCTTCCTGGCGTTCAACTCCAGGTCTCTGCTCTCTATAGGGCATTGAACGCTGATAAACCACTATTTTATGGTTTACAATGTGCGTAATTGTGTGGTTTTATCATGGTCTTTACCCACTTATTCATATAATTAGCATGCATTTATATTTCCTTCCTAAAATTATTACATGATTGAAAACATGCTTCTTTGGTCTTAATTTAGCTAATCTTAATCCTCTCTTATTACCATTCGATACCTTGATCTGTGTGTTAAGTATTTCAGGCTTTATAAGGCATCAATGAGTGAGAGATTTGGAAGGAAGCTTGCAAAAATGGAAGGAACACAAGAAGTAGCGGAGATGACCAGCGAGAAGTGATGCGTACGCGTCAGCGACACGACCACGCAGAAGAAAGGAATCCGTAGTGATGCGGCCGCATGGCTCATGCGACCGCGCGGATTGGAAAAGCACAAGTGACGCGGAAGCGTGGACGACGCGAACACGTGGTAGGGAAAAACGCGAATGACGCGTCCGCATGGATGACGCGATCGCGTGGCGTGCGCGATCTACAGAATTACAAAAGTCGCTGGCAGAGATTCTGGGCCGCATTTCAACCCAGTTTTCGGCCCAGAAACACAGATTAAAGTCAGGAAACTTGCAGAGACTCATGATGCTTTCAGAATTCACTTTTCATGTTTTAGATGTAGTTTTTAGAGAGAGAGGTTCTCTCCTCTCTCTTAGGATTTAGGTAGAGTTTTTAGAAATTAGGATTTAGGACTTCTCTTAGTTTTAGGAGTGACTCTCGATCTCAGGTTCAATGTTCTTGGTATTTATTTATTTTCAATGTTCCATATTTGGATTGATTTTCTTATTTAATTATAATTTGAGGTATTTTCAGATCTATGATTTGTGTCTTTTATTTATATAAATAATTTGGATTTTTCTATTACCCTTTTGGCTTTGGTTGAGTAATTCGTGACTCTTGAGCTGTCAAATAAAGCAGTGGTTGAAATTGGGAGTTGCTAATTAATTTGAGTTCCAATAACTCTAGCCTTTCCAAAGGAAAGACTAGGACTTTAGGTATCAAATTAATTAGTCCACTTGAGCTTCCTTTGTTTAGTAAAGGTTAACTAAGTGGGATTAAAATCCAATTCTCATCACAATTGATAAGGATAGGACTTCAAGTTCTTATACCTTGCCAAGAGTTTATTTTACAGTTATTTATTTATTTTTATTACTTTGAAAATATACCTGTACCCATTGCCCAAATTCTAAAAACCCCAATTTTACCTTTTTCATAGCCAATAATAAGAACATACCTCCCTGTAATTCCTTGAGAAGACGACCCGAGGTTTAAATACTTCGGTTATCAATTTATTTAGGGGTTTGTTACTTGTGACAACCAAAACTTTTGCACGAAGGGATTTCTGTTAGTTTAGTAGCTATATCTACAACGCAAATATTTTTATAAATTCTTTACTAGCAAAAATCCTAACGTCAAAATGGCGCCGTTGCCGGGGAATTGCAAACGTGTGCCTTATTATTGGTTATTGTAAATATTTTTCAAAAAAAATATTTTTCTTTTACTTGTTTAGTTATTTTCCCTCTTCCCTTCTATTTTTGATATCTACTATGAATTCTCACCCCTCTCGCTTTGAGTTTGGTTCTAACTTTGTTGAAGGAAATAGAAACCACAGTAGGAATATGCATCAAGGTCAGACCAATCAAGGATGGATGGAGCCAAGAGGATCTAATCAACCCTTTAGGCAACAACACCCTCCAAGATATCATGGACAACGACCATTCTACAATGCATACCCAGCTGAAAGATATGGTGGACAACGTTGTAACTACCAACAAGCCCCACCCTGTGCTCAGAGACCATCCTCTAGACATAATTTTGAACCACCACACTCACAAGCTTCCTTTCACCATTCATCTCCATATGACCCTAATCCGTATCCACCATACCAACCACCTTATGAGCCAAATGAACCATACACAGAACCACCACCTCAATATATACCATCTCCTTATCATTATCAAGATGAACCACCTTCCTACAATGAACCCTTTTTCCCAACAAATGAACCACCTATCCACCCCAAACCTCCGTGGAGAAAGCATTGGCCGATCTAAACTCTACTATACAAGCTCTCGCAGCCCAAATCGGATTGCCAAATCCCTTCAACAATCAACCCTCAAGCTCTAGTGCACTTTCTTTTCAACCACAGAATGATCTATCCATCCCATCACCACCATCATGGAAGAGCACCCACATCCATCAATCCAAGAGCAACATGATCCCACTGATACAATTGACATGGAACAAGAGAGAGAGGATCATCTTCGCGAATTCATACTTCATAAGGAGCTAGAGGAGGCACTAAAGGTGAAGGTAGTAGATGATGTGCGGAAAACGATCCGACACAAAACTCACCGGCAAGTGTACCGGGTCGCATCAAGTAGTAAAACTCACTTAGAATGAGGTCGATCCCACAGGGATTGAAGGATTGAGCAATTTTAGTTTAGTGGTTAATTTAGTCAAGCGAATCAGGTATTGGTTGAGTGATTTATCATTAACAGAAGCTAAATTTCTTGGAATGTAAAGGGAGAAGGGAATATTGCAGTAAATCAAAGAGCAAGAAAGTAAATAGACTGAATCTTAAAGTGCAAGTAATGTAAATTGCAGAAACTTAGATTGCAAGTAATGTAAATGGCTGAGGCTTAAAGTGCAAGAAATGTAAATTACTTGAATTGTAAAAGGAATTGGGAGTTGGGATTGCAGAATTTAAACAAGAACAAGTAAATTGCATTAAACATAAAAGAGAAAATTGAATTGCAGTGAAGTAGATCTCAAACAGAAGAGTAAAATGCCTTGAGGAATTTAGAACAGAAAAGCAATGCTTAATTTGCAGCAAATTAAAAGTGGTTGAAGATCTCAGGAGTGGAAGAGACTAGATAACAAGTCTAGATCTCAAATCCTTGATCCAACAAGAACAATTGCAAAAGAAATAAAGGAAAGCAAATTGCAGAAATAGCAGAAGAAGAAGAAATGAACAGAAAGGAAAATTCAATTATGCAGAAAATTAAAGAAGAGATCTCAAGGTGAGATTGAAACAGAAGTTCTTCAATTCTTCACCCAAGATCGAAAGCAAGAAAATTAAAGAGTGCTCAAGCAAGAACAAGGAAGAAGAGAGATCAATTCTCCTTCCCAATTCTCTAAGATCTAAATTCCAAAGTTAAAGCTCAAAATGAAAATGAAAGTAAAAAGGAAAATTCAAAAGTGATTCTAGAGGTCCTAATTACATCAAACTAGCTCCTATTTATACACTTTCTATTCTTGGATTTTGGAATTTAGATGGGCTTTTGATTTGGTGAAGAAATGAATTAAGTTGGATTTTTGATTGATTTTTCAGCCCATAAAGAATGTGGTTCCAGGAGGATGCTCAGCTCACAAGTTGAGCTGAGTATTGAGGCCTTGTGTTGATTCCCTTGTAACGTGCAATGCATCAGGGGAATGCTCAGCTCACAAAGTGTTTGTGAGCTGAGCATTGGTGCCTTGGTGCCAATTTGTGCGCTGCCCTTGGACCATGTCATGCGCGCTCCATTCCTTCCTGGCCGTGCCGAGATGTGCCCCCTTGCACCAAGAATAGCGCTCTGCTCACTAAGTGAGCTAAGCATTGGCTCTTCCAAGGGAAGGTCCTTGGTTCGAAACCCATGGGAAGCATGCGCTACCCATTTCTTTGATTACCTTGCTTCCTTGCTTCCTCAAGGTGTGGGGTTCGAACCTTGGGGGATGCATTTGGCCATTTTGGCTTATTTTTCCTTGTGAGTAGCGCCTCCCTCATCCCCCTTGGTCATGGGTTCAAGCCTTGGAGCATGCACTTGCAACTTATTTTCTTTGAATTATTTCTTCAGTGCTCTTGATAATGCTCACTTGGTGAGCTGAGCATTGTTTTTCCTTTCCTTGTTTCTTGGCTTCATATTGTGCTCAGCTCACAAAGTGAGCAGAGCATTGTGCCTTGGTTCCCTGGGAGTAAGTATAGCGCTCACTTAGTGAGCTTGGTGCTCTTGGGGAGAGCTTCATGGTTTGTTACGCCACACTCCCTCCTTTCTTGGCCACACTCTTTCTTCCTTGAGCCACACTTCTTAGGCCACGCTTTCTTCTTTTCTTCTTTTCTTCACCTACAATTAATCAAAACAACCAATCAAAGTATCACCAAATTCACAAGGTTTATAAATCATTAAAACTCAATTAAATTCAGCCTAAACCTCATGATTTAGCATTAATTATATGGTGGTTGTTTGATTCAAAGAAGTCATGCATTTCCATTCCAAATCACTTACTTAGAATGCAAGAAAGTGCATAAAACCTAATGAAAACAAAGAAAAAGACTAGTAAAACTAGGCTAAGATGACTTGTCATCACAACACCAAACTTAAAACTTGCTTGTCCCCAAGCAAGCATTAAAAATAAGAGGAAATGAAGTGAAAGAGAAGCATGCATATCCTTATTAGGCATATTGTTGAACTTGGTTTATGGAGTTTTTATGCAGACAATGAAAGCTCACTTATTGTTTGCTGTTACATAATATACACTTTTCCTCAAAGGCTTACTAAACTTGCTGTTGTAAGGTTTTCTTTTTACTTGCTCCCTTGCTAACTTTTCTTTTCTTATTTTACTTAACAAGCTTATTATTCTTTAAAGGCTTGGTGTCAAATGTTGCAGCAGCCTTTGGTTTTATTTTTTTTTGCCCAACATTTCTTCACCACAAGCACATGGCTCACCTTTTTCCACGTAGGATCATTGATGCCCAGCATCTCTTTGGATAGCTAAATGCTTTGTAGCTAGGTTGCTCTTTATTATGGACTTTCAATTGGCCATCCCAAATCAGTTGATCTAAGTGGCCAGGTTTTGAAATACCCCTTAGAATTTACTTATCCAAGCATATCCTAGTACAAGAACACCACAGGCATGTGTCCTAGGGTCCAAGCTATTGGTGCCTAGCCTTATTATTTATTTTTCTTGCCACATTGGCTTTTTCTTCTTCCTTTTCTTTCTGTTTTATTTTGTTCTCAAGGGATTTTTACTGATAAAAACCTTTATGACAGTAGGCTAGTTCACACTTCTATGCAAATGATATTATGCAGCAATTATTTCATGAGTCTTACATTTAATCAAACACATATACCACCACTAACTTCCATTCTAACTTATGCAACATTAGATATTCGCCTTCTAATCCAAACATAGCTCTTTTATTTAGGCATATGGGAAACAAAACAAAATTTAAACTCAATGAAGGATGACAAAAATTATGCAGATTGCTATACTTAGCAATTTATTTCACTTTCAAACAAATGGACACTTCAGCAAGACATACAAGATTCCCCAAATCAAAACAATTCACAACAGCAAGGATTAAGTTTAGATACAACCTTTGAGGTTGCAGCCCTTTGGTTCTTCCTTCTGTTGTGTTCTTTTTGAGTTAAGATGCACAACATCTTCAATGGTTGACTAATGTCCTGCATAAATCTCAAAGGTTGCTTACTTCTCAAGCCTTTGTGCAACTGGTTAGTCTAAAAATGATTATGGCTTCTCGAACTTACTTTGGTGTGTGAACACCAAACTTAGTACCTTGCCACTATTTTTCATGCATCAACTTAACCAATTATGGATTTTCTTGATCTTGCTAAAAGTAATGGAACTAAAAACTAGAAAATAACTAGATGGTTGAATGGATTGTCTAGTTGCTTGGAGCTAGCATTTTGCATAAGGTGAAAATGTGCTTTTAGTTAAATTTTGGTGGAACACCAAACTTAAAATTATTCATTCTCCCTTAACTTGTTTTGGTGTGAAACACCAAAATTAGCTCCTTGCATTACAGACTAATTATTCAACCTTCTTATTGAAATAAGCTAGAAAAAAGGACACTACCTCAGGTTGGGTTGCCTCCCAACAAGCGCTTCTTTATTGTCATTAGGTTGACATCCTTCATTCTTTGATCATGGAGGTTGGAAACCATAGTGCCTCAGCTTTTCTCCTCTTACTGTGAACTTTCTTCCAGTCTCCTCTTTGATGATCTCTAGGTGTTCAAGTGAAAGGACCCGGTTCACAGTATAGTGTTCAGATAATTGTGGAGACACCTTCATTGGTTGGGTGTTTAACACCACTTTATCCCCTGGTGAAAAGCCTTCAGTAGGGATCTTCTTATTTCTCCACCTTCTTGGCCTCTTCTTGTTTTCTTTTTCAAGAAATGCTCTCTGCCTTAGTGGTTCTTTATCTGGGATGTTGAATTTCTCATCTGGGGGTTTTGAATCTAGTTCCTCCTTGACTTCTTTGGTTTGTTGCACCATCTCTACTGCTTTCAAGCATGGATTTAGAAGTCTTGGAGTTAACTCATTGACTACCTCCTTCAAACTTTGATCTCTGGCCTTATCCTTCATAAAATCTTCTTCTTGAATGGGTTCATGCAAGGTTTTAAAAACATGGAATGCTAGATGCTCATCATGCACTCTCAACAACAATTCCCCTTTTTCAACATCTATCAATGCTCTGCCCGTAGCTAGGAAAGGCCTCCCCAGGATGATGGGAGTGTCAGGATCCTCTTCTATATCTGAGATAACAAAGTCAGCAGGGAGAAAGAATTTCCCACTTTTACCAACACATTCTCCACAACTCCCAGTGCTTGCTTAGTGGATTTGTCAGCCATTTGGAGAACTATTCGTGTGGACTTCAGCTCAGAAATGTTAAGTTTCCTCATTAGAGAAAAAGGCATCAAGTTTATGCTTGCACCGAGGTCACAAAATGACTTTTTAATTGTTATGTTTCCTATGGTGCAAGGTATGTAAAAACTCCCAGGATCATCTTTCTTCTATGGCAACTCTCTTTGGAGGATAGCACTACATTCCTTTGTCATCTCAATAATCTGTCCTTCCTTCAGGGATCTTTTCTTTGTCAGCACTTCCTTCATGAATTTGGCATATAGTGGCATATGTTCAAGTGCTTCCAAGAAAGGAATATTGATGCTGAGTGCCTTGAATATGTCTAGGAATTTTGAGTATTGCTTATCCTCATTTTCTTTTTTAAACCTCTGAGGGTATGGAAGTTTGGGGACACAAGAATTCACTCCTTCCCTCTTCTCTTGTAGTTGTGATTTGATGAGCGGATAATTTGTACCCTTTTTGGCATTGTTTTTAGTATGTTTTTAGTAGTTTTAGTTGAGTTTTTAGTATATTTTTATTAGTTTTTAGTTAAAATTCACTTTTCTGGACTTTACTATGAGTTTGTGTGTTTTTCTATGATTTCAGGTATTTTCTGGTTGAAATTGAGGGTCCTGAGCAAAAATCTGATTCAGAGACTGAAAAGGACTGCAGATGCTGTTGGATTCTGATCTCCCTGCACTCGAAGTGGATTTTCTGGAGCTACAGAAGCCCAATTGGCGCGCTCTCAACGGCGTTGGAAAGTAGACATCCTGGGCTTTCCAGCAATATATGATAGTCCATACTTCGCCCAAGATTTGATGGCCCAAACCGGCGTGGCAAATCAGCCTCAGAAATTCCAGCGTTTAACGCTGGAACTGGCATAAAACTTGGAGTTAAACGCCCAAACTGGCATGAAAGCTGGCGTTTAACTCCAGAAAAGGTCTCTACACGAAAATGCTTCATTGCTCAGCCCAAGCACACACCAAGTGGGCCCGGAAGTGGATTTTTCTGTCATTTACTCATTTCTGTAAACCTTAGGTTACTAGTTTACTATTAATAGGATCTTTTGACATTGTATCTGTACCTCATGACACTTTACACGTTTCTTTGTGTACCTTCCACAGTATGAGTATCTAAACCCCATGGTTGGGGGTGAGGAGCTCTGCTGTGTCTTGATGGATTAATGCAATTACTACTGTTTCTTATTCAATCATGCTTGCTTCCATTCTAAGATATCACTTGTTCTTAACCCGGATGAATGCGATGATCCGTGACACTCATCATATTCTCAACTATGAACGTGTGCCTGACAACCACCTCCGTTCTACCTTAGATTGAGTAGATATCTCTTGGATTCCTTAACCAGAATCTTCGTGGTATAAGCTAGAACTGATGGCGGCATTCAAGAGAATCCGGAAGGTCTAAACCTTGTCTGTGGTATTCTGAGTAGGATTCAATGATTGAATGACTGTGACGTGCTTCAAACTCCTAGCAGGCGGGGCGTTAGTGACAGACGCAAAAGAATCACTGGATTCTATTCCGGCCTGACCGAGAACCGACAGCTGATTAGCCATATGCTGTGACAGAGCATAGGAACATTTTCACTGAGAGGATGGGAGGTAGCCACTGACAACGGTGAAACCCTACATACAGCTTGCCATGGAAGGAGCCTTGCGTGTTTGATGAAGAAGACAGTAGGAAAGCAGAGATTCAGAAGATGGAGCATCTCCAAAACCCCAACCTATTCTCCATTACTGCAATACAAGTAACCATTTCATGTTCTTTTGCTTTTTACAATCAATCCTGATAATTTCTGATATCCTGACTAAGATTTACAAAATAACCATAGCTTGCTTCAAGCCGACAATCTCCGTGGGATCGACCCTTGCTCACGCAAGGTATTACTTGGACGACCCAGTGCACTTGCTGGTTAGTTGTGCGGGATTGCAAAAAGTGTGATTGCAATTTCGTGCACCAAGTTTTTGGCGCCGTTGCCGGGGATTGTTCGAGTTTGGACAACTGACGGCTTATCTTGTTGCTTAGATTAGGACTGTTTTATTTTTATTGGTTTAGAGTCTATTAGTTGAGTCTAGTTCATATTTTAAGTTTGGTGTCAATTGCATGCTTTTGCTTTTCTTTTAATTTTCGATTTGTGCATGTTCTTAGTTCCTTTTTGATTCATAAAAATTCTAAGTTTGGTGTCCTCTTTGTGTTTTTCCCTTAAAAATTTTCGAAAAATTAGTGTTTGATTTTCTGAAAATTTTAAGTTTGGTGTCTTTTTGTGTTTTTCTCTTTCCTCTTTTCAAAAATCAAATCTTTTTCATAAATTTTTTTCAATCATATCTTTTTAATTGCTATTTTCAAAATCTTTTTAATTAACTAATTGATTCAGTTCTCAATTGCTTTGATCTTATTTTCTTTTTGATTTTCAAATTTTTCTTTTAACTTTATTTTATTTTATTTTATTTTTTTTCGTTAATTCAAAAAAAAATTTATCTGTTTGCAATCATTATCATTTCCCTTTTGTCCGTTATGGACATAAGTGGGATTGATCAGTCCAAAAGGACTCTGGGGTCATATGCTAACCCCATTATAGCTGCATATGGGAGTAGCATCTGTACACCTCCCATCAAAGCAAGCAGCTTTGAGCTAAATTCTCAACTCATTATCATAGTGCAGCAAAATTGCCAGTATTCCGGTCTTCCACAGGAAGAACCTACTGAGTTTCTGGCACAGTTTTTACAAATTGCTGACACAGTGCATGATAAAGAGATGGATCAGGATGTCTACAGACTATTACTGTTTCCATTTGCTGTAAAAGATCAAGCTAAAAGGTGGTTGAATAACCAACCTACAGCAAGCAGAAAGACATGAAAACAGTTATCAGACAAATTCCTGAATCATTTTTACCCTCCAAAGAGGATGACACAGCTAAGGCTGGACATCCAAGGCTTTAAACAAGAGGATAATGAATCCCTTTACAATGCCTGGGAGAGGTATAGAGGTATGCTAAGGAAATGTCCCTCTGAAATGTTTTCAGAGTGGGTACAGTTAGACATTTTCTACTATGGGCTTACAGAAAAAGCTCAGATGTCTTTAGACCACTCAGCTGGTGGATCTATACACATGAGGAAGACAATTGAAGAAGCTCAAGAGCTTATAAACACTGTTGCTAGAAACCAATATTTGTATTCTAGCAATGAGTTCTCTCCAGAAGAGGAAGTCATGACAGTAGTCACTGACTCTAATCCTCAAGAACAGATAATTGAGCTTAATCAACAATTACTCCTGATGACAGAACAGTTAGCAGAATTTAAAGAGATGCTCTATGAAACTAAAGTTGCTAACAAGAGCATAGAACTACAGTTGAATCAGGCAAAACAGCAAATATCTAAACAGATAACAGAGGAGTGTCAAGCAGTTCAACTAAGGAATGGGAAGACACTGAATACCACTGCTCAAAAGAACAAAAAGCCAAACAGGGAACAATTGACAGAGGATAACCAAACCACTGTTCAAAATCCCTCTGAGGACAGTAAGAGCCCAGAGAGGAATGTTATTGGCGTTCAAACGCCAGAAAAGGAAGGAAAGTTGGCATTAAACGCCCATTCCTTGCCCAGTTCTGGCGTTCAAACGCCAGAAAAGGGAGAGAAGTTGGCGTTTAACGCCCAAACTTCACCCATTCCTGGCGTTCAAACGCCAAGGGAAGATCAGACACCTGAGAGTGCTGACAGTAATCCCTCTAAAAAGGCTTCTTCAACCACTTCTGTAAGGAATAAACCTGCAGCATCTAAGGTTGAAGAATATCAAGCCAAGATGCCTTATCCTCAGAAACTCCGCAAAGCGGAACAGGATAAGCAATTTGCCCGCTTTGCAGACTATTTAAGGACTCTTGAAATAAAGATTCCGTTTGCAGAGGCACTTGAGCAAATACCTTCTTATGCTAAGTTCATGAAGGAAATCTTAAGTCATAAGAAGGATTGGAGAGAAACTGAAAAAGTGTTTCTCACTGAAGAATGTAGTGCAGTCATTCTGAAAAGCTTACCAGAAAAGCTTCAAGATCCTGGAAGCTTTCTGATACCATGCACATTAGAAGGCACTTGCACCAAGACAGCCCTATGTGATCTTGGAGCAAGCATCAATCTGATACCTGCATCCACTATCAGAAAGCTTGGGTTGACTGGAGAAGTCAAACCAACCAGGATATGCCTCCAACTTGCTGATGGCTCCATTAAACATCCATCAGGCATAATAGAGGATATGATTGTCAAGGTTAGGCCATTCGCCTTTCCAACTGACTTTGTGGTGCTGGAAATGGAGGAGCACAAGAGTGCAACTCTCATTCTAGGAAGACCTTTCCTAGCAACTAGACGAACTCTCATTGATGTACAAAAAGGGGAAGTGACCTTAAGAGTCAATGAGGATGAGTTCAAGTTAAATGCTGTAAAAGCTATGCAGCACCCAGACACACCAAATGACTGCATGGGCGCTGACATTATTGACTCTCTGGTAGAAGAGATCAATATGGCTGAAAGCCTAGAATCAGAGCTTGAGGACATCTTCAAAGATGCTCAACCTGATCAAGAAGAACTAGAGGAAGCAAAGGAATTTTCAAAAATTCCTCAGGAGGAGGATAAACCTCCCAAACCTGAACTCAAACCACTACCACCATCCCTGAAATATGCATTTCTGGGAAAGGGTGACACTTTTCCAGTGATTATAAGCTCTGCTTTAAATCCACAGGAAGAGGAAGCACTGATTCAAGTGCTAAGGACACACAAGACAGCTCTTGGGTGGTCTATAAGTGATCTTAAGGGCATTAGCCCAGCTAGATGCATGCACAAGATCCTGTTGGAGGATAATGCCAAACCAGTGGTTCAACCACAAAGGAGGCTAAATCCAGCCATGAAGGAGGTGGTGCAGAAAGAGGTCACTAAATTACTAGAGGCTGGGATTATTTATCCTATTTCTGATAGCCCCTGGGTGAGCCCTGTCCAAGTTGTCCCCAAAAAGGGAGGCATGACAGTGGTTCATAATGAAAAAAATGAACTGGTTCCTACAAGAACAGTCACAGGGTGGCGTATGTGTATTGACTACAGAAGACTCAATACAGCCACCAGAAAGGATCATTTTCCTTTACCATTCATAGACCAAATGCTAGAAAGACTAGCTAGTCATGATTATTACTGCTTTTTGGATGGCTATTCAGGTTACAACCAAATTGCAGTAGATCCTCAGGACCAAGAGAAAACAGCATTTACTTGCCCTTCTGGCGTGTTTGCCTATAGGAGGATGCCTTTTGGTCTGTGCAATGCACCTGCAACCTTTCAGAGGTGCATGCTCTCTATCTTCTCAGATATGGTAGAGAAATTTCTGGAAGTCTTCATGGACGACTTTTCAGTATATGGAGACTCATTCAACTCCTGTCTTAATCACCTAGCACTTGTCCTGAAAAGGTGCTAAGAGACTAACCTGGTTTTAAACTGGGAGAAATGTCACTTTATGGTGACTGAAGGAATTGTCCTTGGGCATAAAATTTCAAGCAGGGAAATAGAGGTGGATAAGGCAAAGGTAGAGGTAATTGAAAAATTACCACCACCTGCCAATGTTAAGGCAATCAGAAGCTTTCTGGGGCATGCAGGATTCTACAGAAGGTTTATAAAGGATTTTTCGAAAATTGCAAAACCTTTAAGTAACCTGCTAGCTGCTGACACACCATTTGTGTTTGACACACAGTGTCTGCAGGCGTTTGAGACCCTGAAAGCTAAGCTGGTCACAGCACCAGTCATCTCTGCACCAGATTGGACATTGCCATTTGAATTAATGTGTGATGCCAGTGATCATGCCATTGGTGCAGTGTTGGGATAGAGGCATAACAAACTTCTGCATGTCATTTATTATGCTAGCCGTGTTCTAAATGATGCACAGAAGAATTACACAACCACAGAAAAAGAACTACTTGCAGTGGTCTATGCCATTGACAAGTTTAGATCTTATCTAGTAGGATCCAAAGTGATTGTGTACACTGACCATGCTGCTTTTAAATACTTACTCACAAAGCAGGATTCAAAACCCAGGCTAATAAGATAGGTGTTGCTTCTGCAAGAGTTTGATATAGAAATAAGAGACAGAAAAGGGACAGAGAACCAAGTAGCTGATCATCTGTCCCGAATAGAACCAGTAGCTGGGGCATCCCTCTCTTCTACTGAGATTTCTGAGACTTTCCCAGATGAGCAACTCTTTGCCATTCAGGAAGCTCCTTGGTTTGCAGATATTGCAAATTATAAAGCTGTGAGGTTCATACCCCAGGAGTACAGCAAAGTGCAAAGAAAGAAATTAATTTCAGATGCCAAGTACTACCTCTGGGATGAACCATATCTCTTTAAGAGATGTGCAGACGGAGTAATCCGCAGATGTGTACCCAGAGAAGAAGCACAAAGGATCCTATGGCATTGCCATGGATCACAGTATGGAGGACATTTTGGAAGTGAGCGAACAGGCAATAAAGTCCTCCAATGTGGCTTCTACTGGCCTACTCTCTATAAAGATTCCCGAGAGTTTGTGCGAAACTGTGACAATTGCCAAAGAGCTGGTAACTTACCTCACGGATATGCCATGCCTCAACAAGGGATATTAGAGATAGAATTGTTTGATGTATGGGGAATTGACTTCATGGGTCCATTCCCACCATCATACTCAAACACTTACATTCTGGTGGCAGTGGACTACGTATCTAAGTGGGTAGAAGCAATTGCTACACCCACTAATGATACCAAAACTGTGCTAAAATTCCTCCAAAAACACATCTTTAGCAGGTTTGGTGTTCCCAGAGTACTAATCAGTGATGGGGGCACTCATTTCTGCAATAAACAGCTATACTCTGCTATGGTTAGATATGGAATCAGCCATAAAGTGGCAACTCCGTATCATCCACAGACAAATGGACAAGCTGAAGTCTCTAACAGAGAGCTAAAAAGAATCCTAGAACGGACGGTGATAGTCCAGAGAAAGGATTGGGCAAAGAGCTTGGATGATGCTCTGTGGGCATACAGAACAGCATTCAAGACTCCTATAGGAACCTCTCCATACCAATTGGTGTATGGGAAGGCCTGTCATCTGCCCGTGGAACTGGAACATAAAGCCTATTGGGCAACCAGGTTCCTAAACATGGATGCACAGTTAGCTGGTGAAAAGAGATTACTCCAGCTAAATGAGCTAGAGGAGTTTAGACTCAATGCCTTTGAAAATGCAAAAATTTATAAGGAAAAGGCAAAGAAATGGCATGACAAGAAGTTGTCAACCAGAGTCTTTGAGCCAGGACAAAAAGTTCTGCTCTTCAACTCTAGGCTCAAATTGTTTCCAGGAAAACTCAAATCCCGGTGGAGGGGTCCGTATGTGATTACAGGAGTTTCACCATATGGATATGTTGAGCTTCAGGATATTGATTCTGACAAAAAGTTCATTTTTAACGGACAGAGAATCAAGCATTATCTTGAAGGCAATTTTGAGCAGGAATGCTCAAAACTGAGACTTGAGTGATTCTCAGTGAAGGTCCAGCTAAAGACAGTAAAGAAGCGCTTGCTGGGAGGCAACCCAGTCATTAGGAGGTTATATGATTTGTTCTTACAGAGGCAAGTATCAAAAATGAAGGAATTCACAGAGTTATAGAAGGATTCAGCTCAAAAAGCAGAGAAAATGAGCTTACTGGCGAAAAAACGCCAGTAAGGGGCATTTTGGGCGTTAAACGCCAGAATGGGTACCATTCTGGGTGTTTAACGCCAGGAATGGTGCCATTTTGGGCGTTAAACGCCAGAATGGGCACCATTCTGGGCGTTTAACACCAGGTGTGCAGCATCCTGGGCGTTTGGAAAAACGCCCAGTGATAAAGGAATTCTGGCGTTTAACGCCAGCCAGGGCACCTGGCTGGGCGTTAAACGCCCAAAAGGGGCATCAAATGGGCGTTAAACACCAGAATGGGTGCCATTCTGGGCGTTTAACGCTAGAAAGGTGGGGGGACCACAATTTTGTTTTCAAACCAAATTTTTTCAAACTTTCCTTTTCTTACCCATACTTTTCTACAAAATCACACTTCAACCATTCATCATTCACTTTCAAATCTTCAAAAAATCAAAACCATTCTTCAAATCTATTTCAAATCAATTCCAATTATTGTTCAAAAACTCACCTTTCTCTCAATTTCTTTCCATATCTTCTCAAATCTCCTTTCAAATTTTTCTTTTCTTTTCAAAATCTCCCCCCCACCTTATAAATAAACGTTTGTCCACCCCTCATTCCACCACACCATTCGAATTTCCTCTTCCTCTCTCTCTCTTCTCTTCTTTCTTTTGCTTGAGGACAAGCAAACCTCTAAGTTTGGTGTGCTTTTCCGTGATCACTAAGCCAAGATTCATCAAGATCATGGCTCCTAAAGGAAAACAAACCAATTTAAGAGGAAAGAAAGAGAATAATCCAAAGAATCTTTGGAACCAAGAGAAGTTCTTAACCAAAGAACATGAAGACCATTATCACAAGATAATGGGTCTGAGGTCAGTGATCCCGGAAGTGAAGTTTGATCTGAAAGAAGATGAATATCCGGGGATCCAAGAGCAAATTCGAAACAGAGGATGGGAAGTTCTAACCAATCCTGAGATAAAGGTTGGAAGGAACATGGTTCAGGAATTTTACTCAAATCTGTGGCTAACAGATAAGCAGAGAATGACTGGAACTGCTTACCATACCTACAGAACCATGGTCAGAGGGAAAGTTATGTACTTTCATCTGGACAAAATAAGAGAAATCTTCGAATTACCTCAACTGCAAGATGATCCTGAATCCTTTAATAGGAGGATGGTGAGAGCAGATAAAGGGTTGGATCAAGTTCTAGAGGACATATGCCTCCCTGGAACTAAATGGATAACCAATTCTAAGGGTGTCCCAAACCAACTCAAGAGGGGAGACCTCAAACCAATTGCAAGAGGTTGGCTAGACTTTATTGGGCGCTCCATACTACCCACTAGCAACCGTTCTGAGGTCACCATCAAGAGAGCAGTGATGATTCATTGCATCATGCTTGGAAGAGAAGTGGAGGTTCATCATGTGATTGCTTGTGAGATCTACACAATTGCAAATAAAAATTCCACTGAAGCCAAATTGGCTTACCCAAGCTTGATCTCCTTGCTCTGTAAAGAGGCTGGGGTGAAGATGGGAGTAGATGAATTCATACCCATTGAACATCCAATCACCAAGAAGTCAATGGAAGGACAAATGTAAGACAACTCTATCAAAAGGAGGGCGCAGGAGTTCCTCCCTGAATTCCCTGAAATTGGCTACTGGGCTAGCCTAGAAGCATCTATCACCAAGTTGCAAGAAACTATGGAGGAACTGAAGGAAGAACAGCAGAATCAGAACTGCATGCTCTGCAAATTGCTGAAGGAACAAGAGAAGCAGGGGCGTGAACTCCAAGAGATGAAACGCCAAAAGCTCTCCTCTCAAACTGAGGGAGCATCCACTTCTCAAAATCAAGGTTGTTGAGTCCTAACTCTGTGAAAACCTCTATCATTAGGAGCCTATTTTTGCGTTTTTTTTCTTTTGTTTTCTATTCCTATTTTATTTTTTTAGTCTCATCTTATATCTATATTTGAGTCTTGTTTTTAATTCATAATTAATAAAATCTATGCCTTAAAGTTATGAATGTCCTATGAATCCATCACCTCTCTTAAATGAAAAATGCTCTAATCACAAAAGAACAAGAAGTACAGGATTTCGAAATTTATCCTTGAAACTAGTTGAATTAGTTTGATGTGGTGACAATACTTTTTGTTTTCTGAATGAATGCTTGAACAGTGCATATGTCTTTTGAATTTGTTGTTTTAAGAATGTTAAAATCGTTGGCTCTTGAAAGAATGATGGAAAAGGAGAACTGTTATTGAGGATCTGAAAAATCATCAAAGTGATTCTTGAAGCAAGAAAAAGCAGTGAAAAAAAAATTTCGAAAAAAAAAAGAAGAAGAAAAAAAAGAAAAAAAAATATAAAGTTGTGAACCAAGGCAAAAAGAGTGTGCTTAAGAACCCTGGACACCTCTAATTGGGGACTCTAGCAAAGCTGAGTCACAATCTAAAAAGGTTCACCCAATTATGTGTCTGTGGCATGTATGTATCCGGTGGTAATACTGGAAGACAGAGTGCTTTGGGCCACAGCCAAGAATCATACACTAGCTATGTTCAAGAATCACTATACTTAACTAGGAGAATCAATAACACTATCTGAGTTCTGAGTTCTTATAGATGCCAATCATTCTGAACTTCAAAGGATAGAGTGAGATGCCAAAACTGTTCGGAGGCAAAAAGCTACTAGTCCCGCTCATCTAATTGGAACTATGTTTCTTTGATATTTTGGAGTCTATAGTATATTCTCTTCTTTTTATCCTATTTTGATTTTCAGTTGCTTGGGGACAAGCAACAATTTAAGTTTGGTGTTGTGATGAGCGGATAATTTGTACCCTTTTTGGCATTGTTTTTAGTATGTTTTTAGTAGTTTTAGTTGAGTTTTTAGTATATTTTTATTAGTTTTTAGTTAAAATTCACTTTTCTGGACTTTACTATGAGTTTGTGTGTTTTTCTGTGATTTCAGGTATTTTCTGGCTGAAATTGAGGGTCCTGAGCAAAAATCTGATTCAGAGACTGAAAAGGACTGCAGATGCTGTTGGATTCTGACCTCCCTGCACTCGAAGTGGATTTTCTGGAGCTACAGAAGCCCAATTGGCGCGCTCTCAACGGCGTTGGAAAGTAAACATCCTGGGCTTTCCAGCAATATATGATAGTCCATACTTCGCCCAAGATTTGATGGCCCAAACCGGCGTGGCAAATCAGCCTCAGAAATTCCAGCGTTTAACGCTGGAACTGGCATAAAACTTGGAGTTAAACGCCCAAACTGGCATGAAAGCTGGCGTTTAACTCCAGAAAAGGTCTCTACACGAAAATGCTTCATTGCTCAGCCCAAGCACACACCAAGTGGGCCCGGAAGTGGATTTTTCTGTCATTTACTCATTTCTGTAAACCTTAGGTTACTAGTTTACTATTAATAGGATCTTTTGACATTGTATCTGTACCTCATGACAC
Organism: Arachis stenosperma; assembly: GCF_014773155.1. Lineage (NCBI taxonomy): Eukaryota > Viridiplantae > Streptophyta > Magnoliopsida > Fabales > Fabaceae > Arachis > Arachis stenosperma. The sequence continues at coordinate 95,904,975 of NC_080382.1, forward strand.
TTTACACGTTTCTTTGTGTACCTTCCACAGTATGAGTCTCTAAACCCCATGGTTGGGGGTGAGGAGCTCTGCTGTGTCTTGATGGATTAATGCAATTACTACTGTTTCTTATTCAATCATGCTTGCTTCCATTCTAAGATATCACTTGTTCTTAACCCGGATGAATGCGATGATCCGTGAAACTCATCATATTCTCAACTATGAACGTGTGCCTGACAACCACCTCCGTTCTACCTTAGATTGAGTAGATATCTCTTGGATTCCTTAACCAGAATCTTCGTGGTATAAGCTAGAACTGATGGCGGCATTCAAGAGAATCCGGAAGGTCTAAACCTTGTCTGTGGTATTCTGAGTAGGATTCAATGATTGAATGACTGTGACGTGCTTCAAACTCCTAGCAGGCGGGGCGTTAGTGACAGACGCAAAAGAATCACTGGATTCTATTCCGGCCTGACCGAGAACCGACAACTGATTAGCCATATGCTGTGACAGAGCATAGGAACATTTTCACTGAGAGGATGGGAGGTAGCCACTGACAACGGTGAAACCCTACATACAGCTTGCCATGGAAGGAGCCTTGCGTGTTTGATGAAGAAGACAGTAGGAAAGCAGAGATTCAGAAGATGGAGCATCTCCAAAACCCCAACCTATTCTCCATTACTGCAATACAAGTAACCATTTCATGTTCTTTTGCTTTTTACAATCAATCCTGATAATTTCTGATATCCTGACTAAGATTTACAAGATAACCATAGCTTGCTTCAAGCCGACAATCTCCGTGGGATCGACCCTTGCTCACGCAAGGTATTACTTGGACGACCCAGTGCACTTGCTGGTTAGTTGTGCGGGATTGCAAAAAGTGTGATTGCAATTTCGTGCACCATGATTCAAGGGTGTTCTTGTATCCCTTTGGAATTTGTGCATTTTTGGTTTCTTGATCCTCTTTACTTTTCCCCTCTGTCTCTTCTTGTGGAACTTCTTTGTTGTGTTTGTCCTGATTGATAGCTTCCTTCTTCATAGTCTTCTCACTTCCCACTGTGATTGCCTTGCACTCCTCCCACTTTGTAGCTTTTCCTTTGTCCCTTGGGTGTTCTTCAGTGACATTGGGAAAGGTATTTGCTCTCTTCTCACCCATTTCTGAAATTTGCTAAGCCAATTGCTCCATGTATCTCTCAAGATTTCTGATTGAGGCCTCTTGGTTTTTGCTTGCCATCTATTGATCTTTTCTTGCTGCTTCTTGATTTTTCATGAGTTTCTCCATCATCATCTCCAGACTAGAGATTCTTTGAGAATCTGAATTTGGTTGTGGTTGTGTAAAGTGAGATGGTTGTTGTTGGAAATTGTTTGAACCATTTGTGAGGGTATTTTGTGGGTGGAATGTGGATGTGGGCAAGTTATTCTGGTGGTTTTGTGAGTTGTTATGGGGTTGGTGATATGTATTTTGTGAACTTTTGAATTGGTTAGTATTATTGGATGAATGGTTGCGGTTGTTTGTGTTGCTAAGGCTGCTAGAGTTGAAGTCCCTTTGTCCTAGATTCTGATGCTCACCCCACCGTGAATTAGAATGAGTCTTCCAGGGTGTCTTGTGTGCATCACCATGAAAATTATGTTGAAATGAACTTGAAGTGTTATTCATGCATTGCACCTGCTCAGGGCTTTGTTGCTCATAATTAAATGTCCCAAAACTTTCTTCAGATTGCTTCCATCCATGTGAAGTTTGAGATTGACTTTGTGTATTTACTGCAGCGATTTGCAATCCATCAATTTTCTTAGCCATCTGCTCAAATTGTTGCTAAATTTGTTGATGCATCACTTTGAAGATGGTATCCACACCTTCCAGCTCCAATACATCCCTTCTCTGGGCTGTTTGGCGTTGTCATTGATGAGCAAAGAAGTATTGATTGTTTGCCACCATCTCTATGAGGTTTTGGGCTTCCTCTGCTGTCTTCATTAGCTGCAATGAGCCTCCTGCTGAATGATCTAATGCTTCCTGAGCTTTCTGGGTCAACCCTTCATAGAAGTTTTGGAGTCTATCCCACTCACTAAACATTTCTGGGGGACACTTCCAGATTAAGGCCTTGTATCTCTCCCAGACATCATACAGTGACTCTCCATCCACTTGAATGAATGTTTGCACCTCTGTTTTTAGCTTGATGACCCTTTGAGGTGGGTAGAACTTGGCTAGGAATTTGCTCACCAATTCATCCCAATTGTTGATTGTAACGACCCAATTTCTGGTACGTCATGATCATACTAGAAACTGAGCGCTACCAACTTGTCTACCTAATTATTATCTATTATTTATTATATGAGCCTGATTCGTTGTTAAAAGCGTAGTTATTTTGCGAGGTACTTTTTTTTTTGAAAACATTTGGATTAATAAACAGAATCATTCATAATCAATTCACAGATAATAATAGATAAAATAGCTATCAACAACCACACATAAATACATCTCAAGCATTTGTTAACATTCCGTGATCCAGCCTTTATTAGAGTAAAGATCTTTAGTTAGAACACCCCTAGATATAGCTAAATAATATCTATATACATATATATATATATACAACATCCCAGGCCCTGACCTGTTCAAGAAGTCCCTAAGCTGACGCCCAGGCTAGCCTAGACTCTATACTACTCACCTAGTCCCTCTAACCTACTAAAGCGAGGGAAAATACGTTCTAGGTCTTCTAAACTCAAGTCAGGTGGAACGTCATCAAAAGGTGGAAGGTCGTATACTACTCCTCTGTACGATCATATGACATCAAAGAGCATCTCTCAAGTACTTCATCGAGTGGCCACATAACAGCAACATCATACGAAGGAGTTAGGCTAAAGTTTGTAGATAAGCGGGGTGCAGACGTTGGCTGGCCTCACCGTATATACATATGAACAGAGAACGAAATTCACCCTAGACTCAGAAGACTACCTAGAGCAGAATCCTCTTTACGAACAATCATTAACGAACTACGGAAGGGTACTCGTGCTTCCATCTGGAGGGGGAAGGAGAGAGAAGGGGTAAGAACAGGGGAGTTCTTAGTAGGGTCGGGGTTATTAGTTAAGTTCATTAATTCTATGTTGTTTGGCAGATGAATAACAGAATATAGATGAGCAGTAAATAGAAGATAGATAAATTAAAAAAATAGAGACAACAGAAAGCAGGACACAAACAAAAGAATACAAGAAAATACAACACAAATACAAAGAATAGAATACAAACAAACAAAGCATACATTTACTCAACAATCATAACAGAGGAAATGCACAACCAAGTATGATGCATGTCTGTCCTATGCAGGCCATGAGCTCACGTGTCGGTTTACACCCTGCATCCCGACATTACCTAGGAATAAGTCCCAGATATGGCTTCCCTTTGTGTCCTTAGTGCATATGTGTCGGTGGTAAGAATACCACTCCTTCGTGACTACCGGCAGTCGGCGCAAAGCCCGACCCCATAATATACGCACAAGGGGAAACAGTGATCCTCAGTTCATGGGCGTCCCCGAGATCAATTCACAACAATAAAACAGAGATCTTCAGTTCGTGGGTTATTCCCCGAGATCATTACACAATAACATAGTGATCTTCAGTCTGTGGGTTATATCCGAGATCAATACACAGCAAACAATGATCTTCAGTTCGTGGGTTATACCCGAGATCAACATACAACAATTCATGGGTTATTCCCGTAATCAATGATTATCAGTCCGTGGGTTTTTCCCGCATATAAATCAAACAACAATTTATAGGTTTCCCCGAGTTTAATGATCATTCGGTTTGTGGGTACTTCCCGAATTCAACCAATTATCAGTTCATGGGTGTCCCCCGTAGTTAAACAACTAACAGTTCGTGGGGTATTCCCGCCTTTTATCATTTTTCGTTATCCTTTTTCAACCTCAACAAATCCACAAATCAATCTTAATTTCCTCTTTCCCTTTGAATCCTTAACACATATTCCTAAACCTTTCTTAACTTTCTCTTTATCTCTTTACTCTGCTCTAATTACTCTGTTTTCTGTATCTCTTTATTTTTCTCTGATTACTATTTCCTTTATATATATGTTACTCTTCTTCTCTTTATCTCTTTCCTCAACTCTGATTATTCTGTTCTCTGTGTTTCCCTACTCTGCTCTGGTTTTCTCTGCTTAACATATATAGTTGAAGCTTATGTAAATTCCGGTATGAATAGTTAGCCTGTCCCAAGTATAGGTTCATTAAGTCTATACCGAAACAGTTTAACTTTTCATATAATACCTAACCCTAGTCGCAACTCAAGTACTATCTAAGTTGCCCTAATTCGTTCACTAATCTCTGTCTGTTTTCTGTCATTAAAACTTTACAGACTTTTTCTTTGACTTTTATCTTTTCTTTATCTTTTCCTCACTAACATGTTATTACCACTCCCTAAGTGTTTTATGAAGGTAATTATGAGATTCTGCACTTAAAGTTGTCTTTCTAAAGCTTTTACAGAAAACTGCCTTTTTCGCATTATTTTATTATTTTTATTAAAATATTACTTTTAATTAAATATTATTATTTAATATTTTATTATTATTTATTATTTTATTATTAAATTTTCGAAAATTAACTCACTTTTACTTTTAACCTTTAAAATTCACTTTTTACCACCCGTAACTTTTAATATTTCTACTTTTACCACCCTAACTTTCAGAAATTACCAAACAACCCCTCAAACACCAAAATATTTACTTCCTTGCCCTTTATAAGATCTAAAAGGTGTTCTTCAATGTTCTTCACCACACTCAAAGTGTTCTTCATGTTCTTCATAAATTCTTCAGATTCTTTCTCTGTTTTTACCCGTTTTTCAGTCTTTTCAGCAACCGATTTTTACTATAATTCATAATAAATTAGCAGCCACTAAAACCCCATCTTTTCTACATGATTTCAACACAAATTGAACCTCAATTTAAGCTTAGGGTTTCATTTTTCCCAGCTGCCCAAGAACATGAACTTTAAAGCTTAAATTTCATTAAATTTCATTAGAATTTCACCAAATTTTCACCAAGAATCAATCATATATGCAACCAATTTTTAGCACAACCAAATAATACAACATTCACACATCTCAAACACAAATAATCAAGATTAATTTCGTGACACCCTACCTTGATTTGCTGCCTCAAATCCGGTTACTCTTTCAGGTGGTCCTTAAGCACTTTTTCTTCCTAAATCACATCAAGAACAACTTTAAATCCAAAAATCCTCAACTAACCAAATCTCACTCAGCATGTTAGGAAGTGATTTCTAACCTTAGACTTTCTGGAAAGTCACGTTTCTTGGCCCTCAAGTCAAGTTAAGCATGATTCCTAAGGAAGAACATCAAGAAAACACATGTTTTGCATGGTTTTCCTTGAAAACCGAATTGAAAGGGGAAAGGAACAGCCATCTCACCTTATTTCCAGCCTTGATAAGTCACATGGTTATGTAGAGGAAGAAGAAAGGATCATTTTGGTGAAATCGGAGTTTTGATTTGAGTTTTAGTTCAGAAGAAATCAAGCTTTGAAGATTTATGAACCAAGAACTTTCTCTCCTTTTTCTCTTGGTGATTTTCGGCCACAATGAGCAAATGAGGCAGCCTTGGGGGTTTTGGGAGTTTAGGGTGAGTTGTGATTGGTTGGCTTGGAGGTGGATTAAAATAATATTAAAATATCTCAGGTGTATAACAACTAAAACTAGGTGTATCGGAACACTCGTAGAAATATCTCTAAAAATTATTTTCTGAGCTACTAGCATCAATGACACTAGTAACATATTTATTATTAGAATAAAACATGTATGATGAGGCCTTAGCATTGCTAAAGTCATCAGAGAGTGCTGGTGCTAAGCTGCACCAGTAAACCGTAAACCCGGTTAAACCGATTTTCTGTTTTTAACAAAAACAGACCAGGTAACCTTATAATATCATTCAAGAAGCTTCTAATACTAATATAATGATAATATTATCCTATTATCTCTCTTCTCTCATGAATCGAGTCCGGTTCGTCAAACTGAGCCTATTTACGAAAACTAGAATCAAAACTCCTAACCGATACAGTTCAAAAACTAGGTTCTCCGTGGCCGCGTTGTCGAGCTTGACTCGGAAAAGGTTCTAGCTTAAAGATGACATAATGACAATGAGGATTGAGATACTTGATGATATATCAAAGGTTCTCCTTTTACCGATCCTCCGGAGTTCTCCGTATCTTTAGAAAAGATCTCACGTACTCGAAAATTAGGGTTGTTACATTGATGCTCTCTTTGGGAAAGGTTTCCAGCCATTGAGTAGCATTGCCTCTCAAAGAGAATGGGAACAAAAGTAATTTGTAAATGTCAGGATGAACCCCATTTGTCTTGACTGTTTCATAAATCCTTAAGAAAATAGACAAATGTTGGTTGGGATCTTCAAGAGGGCCACCTCCATAAGCACAATTGTTCTGCACCAAGGTAATTAGTTGAGGCTTCAACTCAAAGTCATTTGCCTGAACATTTGGGGTGAGGATGCTGCTCCCATAATGTCTGGGATTAGGGATAGTGTAAGAGGCCAACACCCTTCTTGCAGGCTGGGCATTGTTGCTCACTCCCTCTTCACGCACTTCAGCCTCCATGACTTGCAAAAATCACAAACAAACCAAATGAAACATGAACATTCTAGTGCTAAAATATGGTTAGAGGGTTAGGTGACACAATGTGTCAAACAGTTAATGTGCTTAGTAAAAATAAAGAAAAACAAAGAAAAAGTGCTTAATCTAGACCTCCACTTCACTTAATCATTGTCAATCTATTTTAATCCCCGGCAACGGCGCCAAAAACTTGATGTGCGGAAAACGATCCGACACAAAACTCACCGGCAAGTGTACCGGGTCGCATCAAGTAATAAAACTCACTTAGAGTGAGGTCGATCCCACAGGGATTGAAGGATTGAGCAATTTTAGTTTAGTGGTTAATTTAGTCAAGCGAATCAGGTATTGGTTGAGTGATTTATCATTAACAGAAGCTAAATTGCTTGGAATGTAAAGGGAGAAGGGAATATTGCAGTAAATCAAAGAGCAAGAAAGTAAAGAGACTGAATCTTAAAGTGCAAGTAATGTAAATTGCAGAAACTTAGATTGCAAGTAATGTAAATGGCTGAGGCTTAAAGTGCAAGAAATGTAAATTACTTGAATTGTAAAAGGAATTGGGAGTTGGGATTGCAGAATTTAAACAAGAACAAGTAAATTGCATTAAACATAAAAGAGAAAATTGAATTGCAGTGAAGTAGATCTCAAACAGAAGAGTAAAATGCCTTGAAGAATTTAGAACAGAAATGCAATGCTTAATTTGCAGCAAATTAAAAGTGGTTGAAAATCTCAGGAGTGGAAGAGACTAGATAACAAGTCTAGATCTCAAATCCTTCCCTGATCCAACAAGAACAATTGCAAAAGAAATAAAGGAAAGCAAATTGCAGAAATAGCAGAAGAAGAAGAAATGAACAGAAAGGAAAATTCAATTATGCAGAAAATTAAAGAAGAGATCTCAAGGTGAGATTGAAACAGAAGTTCTTCAATTCTTCACCCAAGATCGAAAGCAAGAAAATTAAAGAGTGCTCAAGCAAGAACAAGGAAGAAGAGAGATCAATTCTCCTTCCCAATTCTCTAAGATCTAAATTCCAAAGTTAAAGCTCAAAATGAAAATAAAAGTAAAAAGGAAAATTCAAAAGTGATTCTAGAGGTCCTAATTACATCAAACTAGCTCCTATTTATACACTTTCTATTCTTGGATTTTGGAATTTGGATGGGCTTTTGATTTGGTGAAGAAATGAATTAAGTTGGATTTTTGATTAATTTTTCAGCCCATGAAGAATGTGGTTCCAGGAGGATGCTCAGCTCACAAGTTGAGCTGAGTATTGAGGCCTTGTGTTAATTCCCTTGTAACGTGCAATGCATCAGGGGAATGCTCAGCTCACAAAGTGAGTTGAGCATTGATGCCTTGGTGCCAATTTGTGCGCTGCCCTTGGACCGTGTCATGCGCGCTCCATTCCTTCCTGGCCGTGCCGAGATGTGCCCCCTTGCACCAAGAATAGCGCTCTGCTCACTAAGTGAGCTGAGTATTGTCTCTTCCAAGGGAAGGTCCTTGGTTCGAAACCCATGGGAAGCATGCGCTACCCATTTCTTTGATTGCCTTGCTTCCTTGCTTCCTCAAGGTGTGGGGTTCGAACCTTGGGGGATGCATTTGGCCATTTTTGGCTTATTTTTCCTTGTGAGTAGCGCCTCCCTCATCCCCCTTGGTCATGGGTTCAAGCCTTGGAGCATGCACTTGCAACTTATTTTCTTTGAATTATTTCTTCAGTGCTCTCGATAATGCTCACTTGGTGAGCTGAGCATTGTTTTTCCTTTCCTTGTTTCTTGGCTTCATATTGTGCTCAGCTCACAAAGTGAGCAGAGCATTGTGCCTTGGTTCCCTGGGAGTAAGTATAGCGCTCACTTAGTGAGCTTGGTGCTCTTGGGGAGAGCTTCATGGTTTGTTGCGCCACACTCCCTCCTTTCTTGGCCACACTTTTTTTACCTTGAGCCATACTTCTTAGGCCACGCTTTCTTCTTTTCTTCTTTTCTTCACCTACAATTAATCAAAACAACCAATCAAAGTATCACCAAATTCACAAGGTTTATAAATCATGAAAACTCAATTAAATTCAGCCTAAACCTCATGATTTAGCATCAATTATATGGTGGTTGTTTGATTCAAAGAAGTCATGCATTTCCATTCCAAATCACTTACTTAGAATGCAAGAAAGTGCATAAAACCTAATGAAAACAAAGAAAAAGACTAGTAAAACTAGGCTAAGATGACTTGTCATCAGCAGACGTTTGAAGTTATAGAGCATCCTTCAAAGACGTTTGAAGCTGATGTTGAGGAGGGTGTATAACCCCCAAAGTATATCATGGTTGAAGACTTTGAAGGAGACGATCAAGAGATGGATTCAATCATTAATGAATTCTTATCTACATTTGAATCCTCTCCCATTGGACTTGACATGGAGATTACAGAAGAAGAAGCACAACCTCCCTTGCCCTTGGTGAACACTGAAGAAGAGATTGAATTAGAAGAAATCCACCAAGAGGAAGAGGTTGATATTGAAGAAGATTGCCAAGAGGTGGAAGATGTCGAAGAAGAGCACAAGGGAGTGGAGCTTGCACGTTCATTAGAAACACCTTCCCCTAAGTTGCCATCATCCTTCACAACATTCAAGTGGGTAAAATTCATATCCCTTAGCTTTCTAATTCCACTTTAATATGGGCTACTGGAGACGGATGGTCAACTTAGAGCTCTTTGTGGCATTAAGAGTAAGAAGAAGATGGTCAGTGATAAGATTTATCCTGCAAGGTTCAACATGGTTATGTGCTCAACATTTAAACGCAAAGGTTGGTGTAGAGCTTAACTGAATGGGTCTAGAAAGTTGTCTGGCTGCTTTAGTGAGAATTCAGATTGCCTGCCACCCAGTTGGAACACTAATGATCAACAAGAAGACGGGTGCAAAAGCACGGTTTGGGACTCTGGAATTCAGTCTAGCTATCAATACTCTTGGGGCCTTGTCACTTGCTTTAACTTGCTTGAAGGCTTTCTACGCCTAGTTTGGGATCCCGGAGGCTATTGGAAGTACAAATATTGGTGGGAAAGCTCATCAAATGTCCAACTTAAGGACTATAACTAAAAGTGCTAGGAGGGAGACAACCCACCATGGTATGGTCGTTCATTTTGCAATTTTAATTTTATTTAGTTTTTTTTTGTTTTTGAAATTCATTTTATTTTATTGAATCTAGAATCATGCATAGCATTCACATTAAGCACTGCATTTGCATCTGCATATTGCATTAAAAAAAAATGGAAAAACACGCACGCGACGCGGCAGCGTCGCTGACGCGTCCGCGTCCCTAGTGGGTTGGGAAGAAAAGAATTGAACAGAGAGTCACGCGAGAGCATGGCTGGAGACGCGCCTTTAGCATAATTTGACCCCACGCAACCGCGTCGCTCACGCGACTGCGTCATGTGGAACTTCGGCCTCCCACGTGACCGCGTCACCCATGCGACCGCATGGCCCTGTAAATCGACGTAAAAGGGTGTATTGCCGAAAGTTGTGCTGGAATTGGGCTGAATTCGTGCTAGAAGCCCAAGCCCTCCGACGCGAACGCGTGGCCCATGCGGTCGCGTCGTTTTCCAAAAATGGCCATCCACGCGATCGCGTCACCCACGCGATCGCGTCACCCAAAATTTGGCAAAAATAAGATTTTGAACAGAGAGTTGTGCGAGCGCGAGGCTGCGCTCGCGCCAGTAGCATAAACCGTGTCACGCGACCGCATGATTAAGGCGACCGCGTCGATTAACTTAAAGCGCAAGTCACGCGACCGCGTGCTCCACGCGTTCGCGTCGCTTGCGCCGCACAACTTAACCTTATTTGCCAAATATCTTATTTTGTCTTCCCCAATCCTAATTTTTCCTCCCTCCTTTCTTACTTACTTCTTCTTCCCTTCTTTCCCCTTCTTATTTCTCTTATCTTTCATTTTCTTTTACTTAATTGCATACTTTCATTCATTGCATTATTTTCATTGGTGTTGAAATTTTATTTGGGTCATTGTTTTTTCTTTATTTTTGTGGATTAGTTGACAATTATATATTACTTTTTAAAGGGTTGCTTGCATGTCCTAATTAATATTTTCAATAACATATTCACCATGCATGCTAAGTGTTTGTGAAAAAGCCTCTATGGCATTGTGCATTATTTTGAATTATTCTCTTCTATTCAATGCTTGCTTTCCACAAATTTCCGTTACTATTTTATTAATTAAATATAATTGTCAATACAAACGTTATTGTTAGTTTCTCATGACTAATAATACATCTAGGCTTTTGATGCTTGATCTATGCTACTCATGCCTTTGCCAGCATGCCAATAAACATCTTGCATTTACTTGCCTCACTTTATCATGCCCTGTTTCTATTGTTGTCCTAATTTCATGGAGTCGCGACCATGTGTTAATGACATTCTTCTTTATTTTGGCATGATTCTTACTAGTACTGCCCTCTCCCTTGCTCTATCCCTTTGACTTCATGTCCCTTTCTCTTCTCCCTTTTTCAGACTGGCCACCAGAACGGGTAAAGAGAAAGCTTCTACAACGAGCAACAGCTGAGGAACCACAACACCCACCGACCTGTACTTCTCAGCATGCACCGAGGACGGTGCAATATTTAAGTGTGGGGAGGTCGATACCGATCTCCACGGGTTAGTTAGTCCCTTCTCAACACCAATTTTTGTTTTTCATTGTTGCATTTGCATATCTGGTCGCATATTCTCTTGATTTTGTGCATATTTTACCACTTGGTTGAAGTAATATTTTCTTTTTCAAGAAACTTTTTATAGTATTTCACTAATTTAAATTAAAAACTTTTTGAAAAACTTGTATGAAAGAAATATTATTTTGGAACATGGTTTAAAGCTCGAACACACAAAACCAGTGAGATTTTGAGCCTATTTGATTGGTTGCATTTTATCAACCAATATTTTATTTTTGGTGTGTGTTTCTCTCTCTAAAATTGTGATCTTTATCTTGCTTAATTCTATATTTCCATTATTTGATGTATGCATGCACTTATATAATTGAGGCCTTGTTTCACTGAGCTTACATACCCTTATGGCCTTACCTTTTATTATCCTTTGCAAACCCATGTTGAGCCTATTTTACACCTTGTTCTTTACTTTAGCTCATCACTAACTCTAAGAGGAAAACAATAATGTCCCTAATTTGAATCCTTGATTAGCTTAGACTAGTGAAAATGCTCATGAATTAAGTGTAGGGAAAAGTGGGTTTGGAAACGTTTGGTTTGGGAATTGAGTATGTTAGACTTTGTGTGAAAAGATGAAAAATGTTAAGAACATGTTTATGCATTCAAAACCTTAATCATATGCATTGAGAAGAGTAAAAAAAAATAAATTGATAACTAACAGAAATCGCTACAAAAAAAAAAGTAATAAAAGGGGACAAAATGTCCCAGAGTAAGTGTTGGTACCAATGCATATGAGCTGCACTCAAAATTTGAAATGCATAAATATGTAGTAAACACAGTTAGTGGGAAGTTAGATCTTGTATTTTAATTAAATGAATTGTCTTGAGTTAGGTGGAAAGTTTATGTTAATTAAGGATTCAAAGTTTTAGTCCACTTGGCCAAATACAATCCTACCTTGACCCTAACCCCATTACAACCCTTAAAAGACCTCTTGATTTGTGTATTGGTGCATTAAATTTTTGTTGATTGTTAGATGAAGAGCAAGCTATAGAAAGCAAGATTAGTAGAGAATTGAGAGAATTGACCCTAGACACTTGAGAGTTAGAGTGGTATACACTACCAGTAAAGGTTCAGTGCTTAATTCTATGTTCCCTGATTTCATGAGCTATCTTCTTCTTGCAAGTTACTTGTATTGTACTTTGTGATTTGAATTAGTGAAATCCAGTTCATATTTATTCTTGAAGGATTTATTTACTTTTTCACCAAGTAGGTAGAATAATTTTAGCATGTAGTTGCATTCACATTCATGGGTTGCATTACATGAGTCTTGCCTTTCCCTACTCATTTATTTGGTCTCCTTGAGTTTAGCATGAGGACATGCTAATGTTTAAGTGTGGGGAGGTTGATAAACCACTATTTTATGATTTACAATGTGCTTAATTGTGTGGTTTTATCATGGTCTTTACCCACTTATTCATATAATTAGCATGCATTTATATTTCCTTCCTAAAATGTTTACATGATTGAAAACATGCTTCTTTGTTCTTAATTTAGCTAATCTTAATCCTCTCTTATTACCATTCGATACCTTGATCTGTGTGTTAAGTATTTCAGGCTTTATAGGGCATGAATGAGTGAGATATTGGGAAGGAAGCTTCCAAAAATGGAAGGAACACAAGAAGTAGAGGAGATGACCAGCGAGAAGTGACGCGTATGCGTCAGCGACGCGACCACGCGGAAGAAAGGAATCCGCAGTGACGCGGCCGCATGGCTCATGCGACCGCGCGGATTGGAAAAGCACAAGTGACGTGGAAGCGTGGACGACGCGAACGCGTGGTAGGGAAAAACGCGAATGACGCGTCCGCATGGATGACGTGATCGCGTGGCGTGCGCGATCTGCAGAATTACAAAAGTCGCTGGCAGAGATTCTGGGCTGCATTTCAACCCAGTTTTCGGCCCAGAAACACAGATTAAAGTTAGGGAACTTGCAGAGACTCATGATGCTTTTAGAATTCACTTTTCATGTTTTAGATGTAGTTTTTAGAGAGAGAGGTTCTCTCCTCTCTCTTAGGATTTAGGTAGAGTTTTTAGAAATTAGGATTTAGGACTTCTCTTAGTTTTAGGAGTGACTCTCGATCCCAGGTTCAATGTTCTTGGTATTTATTTATTTTCAATGTTCCATATTTGGATTGATTTTCTTATTTAATTATAATTTGAGGTATTTTCAGATCTATGATTTGTGTCTTTTATTTATATAAATAATTTGGATTTTTCTATTACCCTTTTGGCTTTGGTTGAGTAATTCGTGACTTTTGAGCTGTCAAATAAAGCAGTGGTTGAAATTGGGAGTTGCTAATTAATTTGAGTTCCAATAACTCTAGCCTTTCCAAAGGAAAGACTAGGACTTTAGGTATCAAATTAATTAGTCCACTTGAGCTTCCTTTGTTTAGTAAAGGTTAACTAAGTGGGATTAAAATCCAATTCTCATCACAATTGATAAGGATAGGACTTCCAGTTCTTATACCTTGCCAAGAGTTTATTTTACAGTTATTTATTTATTTTTATTGCTTTGAAAATATACCTGTGCCCATTGCCCAAATTCCAAAAATCCCAATTTTACCTTTTTCATAGCCAATAATAAGAACATACCTCCCTGCAATTCCTTGAGAAGACGACCCGAGGTTTAAATACTTCGATTATCAATTTATTTAGGGGTTTGTTACTTGTGACAACCAAAACTTTTGCACGAAGGGATTTCTGTTAGTTTAGAAGCTATATCTACAACGCAAATATTTTTATAAATTCTTTACTAGCAAAAATCCTAACGTCAAACGCCCAGCCTCTGCTCCTTGGCTAGCGTTCAATGCCAGCAAAGCTGCTCCATTTTGGGCGTTGAACGCCGAAGGCACTCCTTCCTTGGCATTCAACACCAGCTTTCTTACCTATATGGGGCTTTGAACGCCCCTCCTGCTTCCTTGTCTGGCGTTCAATGCCAGCAAGGGGTTTTCTCCAGGGTGTTCTGTTTCCATCTCGGAATGTCTCTGTCTCTGACTACTGGACATGATCACAAACTTAAAGAAACAACTATGAAAATAGACTAATATTACTTGAATAGAAATAAACTTAAAGAAAAACAGAAATACTCTAGTCATGGTTGGGTTGCCTCCCAACAAGTGCTTATTTAACGTCACTAGCTTGACAGTCAGCCCCTTTACGGGAATGGGTAGGGGCTCAGAATTTCACCCCTTACAGTGAACTTCCTTCATGTATTCTCATGGATGAGCTCCACATGTTCTGGAGACAGGATCTTGTTTATAATATGTGGAATGACTAGCTGTCTGTGAAGACAACTCTCATGCCAGGTGAGAGGCCTTCAGTCGGGATTTTCTTATCCCTCCAGCCTTTAGGTACCTTTTTCTTAGTGCCTTATTCTCTGTGCTTGATGATGGTTTCTCAACACCAAACTTAGATTTGGTATTTGAGGGCTCTGTAAAGCTCTGCACAAAGAGAGAGAGAGAGGGTTGGAACACTAAGTGTTGCACAGTTGTCTTGCCTTTAGGGAGGGAGTTAGGTTTAGGCATCTTGAACAAGATGTGATCTTCCCATAACTGCAGAATGAGCTTTTCCTTTGCCACATCAATTATGGTATTGGCTGTGGCTAGGAAAAGTCTTCCAAGGATGATGGATTCATCCTTGTCCTCTCCAGTATCTAAGATTATAAGATCTGCAGGGATGTAGAAGTTTTCAACCTTTACTAAGTCATCTTCTACCAGACCATATGCCTTTTTCAGTGACTTGTCTGCCATCTCTAATAAGATCCCTGTAGCTTACACCTCAAAAATTCCCAGCCTCTCCATTACAGAGAGATGCATGAGGTTTATGCTTGACCCTAGGTTGCATAAAGGCTTCTTAAAGGTAATTGTCCCTCTGGTGCAAGGGATTAGGAAGCGTCTGGGATCCGGCAGCTTTTGAGGTAGTTTCTGTTGAACCAAGGCATTGAGTTCCTTGGTGAGCATTGGAGGTTCGTCCTCCAATGTCTCTGTTCCAAATAATTTGGCATTTAGCTTTACCAAAATTCCTAAGTACCGAGCGACTTGCTCTTCCGTAGTTTTCTCTTCCTCATCAGAGGAGGAGTATTCTTCAGAGTCTATAATCTGCAACAAGGCATTCAAGGGAACCTCTATGATCTCCTCATGAGTTCTAGTTTCTTTTAGTTCTTCAACAAGGAGGTCCTTAGTGGGCGTTGAACGCCCATCCTCTCCTATTGTGGCGTTTAATGCTAGAACTTGCTCCTCTTTGGGCGTTGAACACCCAGCTATTCCATCACAGGCATTCAACGCCAGAAGTTCCTCTTCAGTTTTGGCCTTAGCTCCTATACTGAGGGCCTTGCACTTTTCTCTTGGGTTTACTTCAGTGTTACTTGGAAGAGTGTTAGAAGGGATCTCTGGGATCCTCTTACTTAGCCGACCAATTTGGACCTCCAGATTCCTAATGGAGGATCTTGTTTCAATAATGAAACTGTGAGTGGTCTTAGAGAGATTGGAGATTATAGTGGCTAATTTAGAGAGGCTCTGCTTAGAAATTTCCATCTGTTGCTGAAAACGTAGGAATGGTCTGTTATTGAACCTATTTTGGGTTCTTCTACCTTGATTGTTGTTGAAGCCTTACTGAGGCTTCTGTTGATCCCTCCATGAAAGGTTGGAATGATTCCTCCATGATGGGTTGTAGGTGTTTCCATAAGGCACATTATTGGGATTCCCTAAGAAATTTCCCATATAGTTAACCCCCTCCATCATGGGTTGATCTAGATAATAGGCATCTTCTTCATAGGAGGCTTCTTGAGTTCTGCCAGCTGTAGCTTGCAATCCAGTCAGATGCTGAGAGATCATTGATGCAGCAGAAATTGGTGAATTAAAAATTATTAAAATGTGTACGTTGCAAGTATAGTTCTTAACTCACCAGAAATCCACTTATCAATTTAGAAAGGTGTCACAGAAATTTAAATTTTAAAATACTGCGAGTAAGAATCCCAGGTCGTCTCCCAACGAGTTGCAGAAAAGTTGGGATGCTATGCCCATTCACAAGTTGCAATCCACTTAATAAAAAGGCATTGGTGTTAGTGACTAGAGGGCAAGCCAACAATAACCCAATTACAATTTTTCTTTAAAGTCTTCCAACTCAATTAGTTCCTTTCAATCAACTCCCCATCAAGTTAGGGAACTACTCGCTCATTGTGAATGTAAAATTCATGACATATGAAAAGGAATTAAAGAAAGACATTGTAAATAAAAATAAAAATAATCAAATAAAAATAAAAGTAATCCTTGTATTAAATAAATCCTAATAATATTCCAATGGTAAAATTAACAAAGCAAAGGACATGGAAGAGTAAAGCCAAGTAAAGAAAACGAACTAGAATGACGAAGTCTTGATGAGGTAATAACTCTTCTCAGTATCCCAATGTAAAAAGTGAGAGAAAAATAAAATCCCAAAAACTATCAATCTGTAGAGAGAAAAACCTAGAGGAGGAGTAAAAACTAGATCTGAAACTAAAAACTGTGTAGAATGAATGTTGTCTCTGGTTTCTGCATGTTCTCTGGCTCTAGTCTACTGTTCTGGGCCGAGAACTGGGTCAAAATAGGGCCCAAAATCGCTCCCAACGAAATCTGCAGATTCTACAGATCGCGCACGTCACGCGATCGCGTCATCCATGCGAACACGTCATTCGCGTTTTTCCCTTCCACGCGTTCACGTCGTCCACTCCTCCGCGTCACTTGTGTTTTTCCATTCCACGCGGTCGCGTGAGCCATGCGGCCGCGTCAGTGCGATTTTTCCTCTTTCGCGCGAACGCATGAGCCATGTGGCTGCGTCACTTCTCGCTGATTACCTCCTCAATTTCTTGTGTTCCTTCCATTTTTGCTAGCTTCCTTTCTAATCTCCAACTCATCCATGTCCTATAAAGCCTGAAACACTTAACACACAGATCACGGCATCGAATGGGATAAAGAAGAACTAAAATGCATAATTAAAAAGTCTCTAAGAAGCAGTTTTCAATCATGTAATAATTTCAGGAAGGAAATATAAATGCATGCTAAATTAATGAATAAGTGGGTAAGGATCATGATAAAATCACACAATTAAACACAATATAAACCATAAAATAGTGGTTTATCAACCTCCCCACACTTAAACATTAGCATGTCCTCATGCTTAATTGAAGGAGATAAGATAAATAAGTATGAACATGTAGAAACTCATGTAATGCAATGCAACCTATATATATATGAATGCAACTATATGATTCTTGCCCACTTGATCAAAAGTAAATAAGCTCTTCAAAACAATTACAAATCAAATTCCACTAATTCTATCATTATACAGCAAGATAGATAAAAGTGCAAGAAGATAGCTCATGAAGGTGGGGAACATGGAAATTCAAGCATTGAACCCTCACTGATGATGTATGTATGCTCTAATCTCTCTAGTGTATAGGGTAATCACTCTATCCTTCTCTAATCATGCTCTCTAACTTTTGTTTTCTCCTAACCAATCAACAACAGTTAATATGCCAATGCAGACATCATGAGGTCTTTTCAAGGTTTTAATGGGGCCAAGGTAAGGGTAGGGATACATATATGGTTAAGTAAGCTTATAAATTGAATCTTTAATTAACCCAGCTTTAACCTAACCTATATATTTTATATAACTTTAGAATTTATACCTAGCTACCCAGAATTTCCTTTTACATTCCACACTTATGTATCAATTTTATCATATGTGCATTGATCTTTGAATTTTTTTATTCAGCTTTGGGGTGATTTTGTCCCCTTATTTATTTATTGATTTTTTTATTTTTTTTATTTTTTTATTTTTTATAAAAATAAACATAGCTTATCAATGCACATAGATTTTTAATTCTTATAGCTTCACATGAGTAGGTATCCAAATTCCCATTGTATTATCATGACATATTCCCTTAATAACTTTTGTTCCCACAAATTTCCATACTTAACTAGCATACACAATTCTATCTTAAGCTAACCAAAGATTCAATTTGGGATATACAATTATTTTTTCGCTTAAGGCTAGTAATGTGGTAAAATATAGAATAAATGGGATTTTAAGGCTCAAAGTGGTTAACAAAGGTAATTAAAAAGGGTAGGCTTAATTTGGATAAGTGAGTTTAAACAAATAATGGCCTCAATCACATGCAAGCATATAAACATAATAACTATTGGACATATAGGATGAAACAAAATTTAGATTACAATCATAGAGAAGTAAACACACAAGAATAAAATAATTATGGTTAAATAATGTAACTATGCATAAAGGCTCAAAGTTTCACAGGTTGTGTGTTCTTTAGCTCAAAAAATCATGTTCCAAATACAGCTTCAAGCAAATTTATCAAAAAAATTTTGATTAAAATTAGTGAAATTTTGTTCCAAAAATATCTTTTTAGAAGAAACTTATTGTCTTTTCAATCAAGTAGAACATGCATGCAACTAACCTATTCTAAAAAAAAAAAGAAAAATCTAACTAAAATATCCTAATTTATTGGTGCTAGGGAAGAGAATTTACCTTCGGAAGTCAGGTACTGACCGACCTCCCCACACTTAAGGCTTTGCACCGTCCTCGATGCCATCTGTCAAGAACAATGGTGGGCTGGTGGCAGTGTCTCCACAGTCGGGGCCGTCATGGCTCCCTGTGCTGGTGAAGGAAGTGGAGTCCAGGGTGTCTGAGTCTCTGCAGTCTCCTCTAAGCAGCTCCCTGAGGTGTTTGAATCGGCGTTGATTGCGGCGCTCTCGGAGCTTTGCTTTCTTTTCATGTTGGTCCAATCGCTTCGGTATCTGATGCAGCAGTTGACTAGTAGATGGTGGAGGAGCTGCAGCATCCTCTGTAGACTGACTGGTAGTGGCAAGTTGTGGCCTAAGATATCTCCCATTAGGGACATACTGATCATCCCGTGGAAGAATGGCTTTGGTGTCTCCAGCTCTGTATGATACTCCGACTGCTGAGATAAGATCAGAGACCAATGCGGGGAAAGGTAGGTTGCCCGCGATCTGTACATGTTCCATAGCATTCCGGATATGTCGCGGTAAATTGAGAGGCTGGTCTGTGAGGATGCACCATAGTAGAACGGCCATGTATGCGGTGAAGGAGGACTCATGAGTACTCGGAAAGACGTAATTGGACATAATCTGTGCCCATAAGTGAGCCTCTAAGGTAAGTGCGGAAGCCGAGATTCCCTTAGGACGGGAACGATGGTATCCAAAGATCCATTTGCTGCCAGGGCGAGCAATAACTCTGAGAACAGCGTCCCAGTCAAAAGTGTATGCCTGGCGCTTGATTGCGGCTTTCTGAAAAGCGTCCAATCCTTCTGGAGTAGGTGGGAGATCTAAGGCTTGCTGTATGGCTTCTTCTGTAATGGGGACTTGCTTCTGGCGTAAATAGACGGACTGCAGAGTCGGCATGTGGAAGTTGGAGTAGAACTCAACAACCCAAGAAAGATTAACCTGTCGTGGCTGTCTCTGTAAAAATCCCCAATGTCTCTGTGCAATTTGTGGCTCAACAAATTCAGCGATACAAGGCGGAAGGATAAGAAGGTGTTCATTGTTGTAATTTCGAGCTGCCAGGATGGGGAACATCTGCTCACAATAGCGATTTGGGAATCGTGCAGTGTCCTTGGCTGGGAAGGCTCGCTCCTTTTCATCAACCTTGATAATCCTTTTAATTCTTTTTATTGAGGGCTTGACTGCAGTTGAAGAAGGTTCTACCACTAATGCTCTCTTCGTACCTTTCCTTGCTATGGGTTTAGGGGTAGCTTTCTCTTTGCCTTTCTTGGTGGCCATTCTAAAAAAAGGGAGAAAAAGTAAGTTAGATCCAAAGAATTAAAGCAAGGAAGGAGATGGGGTGAATAATAAACAGTGCACAGTAAAGATGAATGAAATGAACACATGGTCATGACAACATGTGAAAAGATCATTAAAGGAAATAGAACAAGTGCACCAAAGGGTAAGTAGATGCAAGATGATTATTGGCATGCCGGCAAGGGCATGAGTAGCATAGATCAAGCATCATTTTGTAACAAACTAACATGTTTGTATTGGCGATTAAATTGAATTAATAAAATAGTAAAGGAAATTTGTGAAAAACATGCATTGAGTAGTAGAATAGGATAATGTAGAAAAGTGCATGATGCCATATGGGATTTTTCACAAACACATAGCATGCATGGTAAAGAAGTCATAGAAAGTATTAAAGTAAACATGCAAGCAATCCTTTTATGAAAATAAGATATAATTGCCAAAAAATTTGCAATAATCCACAAGCAAATGATGAGGAATGATGACTCAAATAAATTTCTAGCACCATGTAAAAAGGAAAGAAGAAGAAAGAAAATATGGATAATGAAAAGAAAAAGAAAAGAAAAGAAAATAACATATAAAATAAGAAGAATAATAGAAAAGGAAGAAGGGAAGAAGAAAATAAAACCTTGTTAATGGAGGTGAGAGAGAGAGAGAGTGAAAGGTGAGATAGAAGGAAGAAGGGAGAAGGAAGAAATAAGGAGGGAAAAGAAAAATTAGGATTTGGAGGAGAGAAAGATAAGATATTTTGGCAGTTTTGGTGGAGCTGTGCGGCGCAAGCGACGCGGCCGCATGGGGCATGCGTTCGCGTGATTGCGGTTTAGTTCAGTTGACGCGGTCGCGTCGGCCACGCGATCACGTGACACATATTGTGCTTCTGGCGCGAGGGCAGCCTCGTGCCTGCACAACTCTCTGTTCAAATTGATATATTTTCCAAAATTGGGGTGATGCAATCGCGTGGGGCATGCGATCGCGTGAGTGGACTTCAGAAGGGATGACGCGGACACGTCAGCGATGCGGTCGCGTGATAGGGATGGTGCGTCCATCACCAATCCAGCACCGCTCTCGCACAATATTGCGTTGTGCACCCCTTTTACGTCGAAAATCAGGGCACGCGGTCGCGTGGGAGGCCAGGAATCCCATGTGACGCGGATACGTCAGCGACGCGGTCGCGTGGGACAATTTGTGCCATTGGCACGCCTCCAGCCACGCACCAGCGAAACTCTCTGTTCGTTTTTATTTTCTCGCCTCTTCTTGCGACGCGGACGCATCGCTGATGCGGTCGCGTCGCGCGGCTTTTTTTTTATAAAAATATGCGAATGCAGATGCATGAAGGTACTGATAAAGAGAAGAGTTATTGACTAGGAAAAACTAAAGATAGGAAGAAAAGAACGATCATACCATGGTGGGTTGTCTCCCACCTAGCACTTTGCTTTAACGTCCGTAAGTTGGACGCTCCACTAGCTCAAACTTCTGCTATGTGGGGATCTTCCAAAAGGAAGATCTCAAGCTCTTTGTTTTTCTGCATCTTCTCGTAATGGTACAGCTTCAGACGTTGTCCATTAACTTTGATAAGTTCAGAGTTTGAAGGGTGGCTTAGGTGATAAACTCCATATGGTTCGGCCTTCTCTACTGTGTATGGACTTTCCCATCTTGATCTCAACTTGCCTGGCATGAGCCTTAGTCGAGATTTGTAAAGGAGGCCTAAATTCCTAGGTTGGAACTCTTTTCTCTTGATGTGCTGATCATGTACAGCCTTCATCTTCTCCTTGTATATTCTTGAGTTCTCATAAGCTTCTAGGCGAAGGCTCTCTAGTTCTTGCAGTTGCAACTTCCTTTCAGCTCCAGCTTGCTCAATTCCCATGTTGCACTCCTTGACTGCCCAAAAGGCTCTGTGCTCTACTTCAACTGGGAGATGACAAGCTTTTCCATAAACTAAGCGGAAAGGGCTCATCCCAATGGGTGTTTTATATGCTGTCCTGTATGCCCATAGTGCATCTTGTAGCCTGGTGCTCCAGTCTTTTCTATGAGGTTTGACTATCTTCTGCAAGATACACTTTATCTCTCTGTTTGACACCTCGGCTTGCCCATTGGTTTGAGGATGGTATGCTGTTGCAACCTTATGAATTATCCCATGCTTCTTCGTTAATCTTGTGAGTCTCCTGTTACAGAAATGGGTGCCTTGATCGCTCACGATTGCTCGTAGTGATCCAAAGCGGCAAATAATATAGTTTCTCACAAAGGAAACAACAGTGTTAGCATCATCAGTGTGGGTAGGAATTGCTTCCACCCATTTGGAAACGTAATCCACAGCTAACAATATATAAAAATGACCATTAGAATTTGGGAACGGACCCATGAAGTCAATGCCCCAAACATCAAAAATTTCACAAAAAAGCATAATTTGTTGAGGCATCTCATCCCTCCTGGATATATTACCAAATTTTTGGCATGGGGAACAAAATTTACAAAACTCAGCAGCGTCTCTAAAAAGAGTAGGCCACCAGAATCCACAGTCTAAGATCTTTCTAGCTGTTCTTTGAGGGCCAAAATGTCCTCCACTCTCAGATGAGTGACAGGCCTCTAAAATGGACTGGAATTCTGATTGAGGCACACAATGTCTAATTACCTGATCAGCGCCACATCTCCACAAATATGGGTCATCCCATATATAATATTTAGACTCGCTTTTAAGCTTGTCCCTTTGATGCTTAGAAAAGTGTGGAGGAAATGTGCGGCTAACTAGATAATTAGCTACAGGTGCGTACCAAGGGGCTACTTCAGATACTGCTTACAGGTTATCCAATAGGAAATTATCATCTATAGGAGCAGAATCATCCTTAATGTGCTCAAGGCGACTCAAGTGGTCTGCCACTAGATTCTGATTACCACTCCTGTCCTTTATTTCTAAATCAAATTCTTGTAAAAGTAGTATCCAACGTATGAGCCTTGGTTTGGACTCCTTTTTAGCTAATAGATACATTAAAGCTGCATGGTCCGAATACACTACTACTCTAGTACCAAGTAAATAAGCTCGGAATTTATCCAGAGCAAAAACAATAGCAAGAAGCTCCTTCTCAGTAGTAGTATAATTGGACTGGGCAGCGTCTAAAATCTTAGACGCATAAGCAATAACAAAAGGATCCTTACCTTCACGCTGAGCCAGCGCTGCCCCTACTGCATGGTTGGAAGCATCGCATATGATTTCAAACGGCTGGCTCCAGTCTGGTCCTCTCACAATTAGAGCTTGAGTTAGGTTGGTCTTCAGCTTATCAAACTCTTGCTTACAATCCTCACTGAACTCGAACTCAATATCCTTCTACAGTAATCTGGATAAGGGAAGTGCTACCTTATTGAATTCCTTAATAAATCTCCTGTAAAAACCTGCATGTCCAAGAAACGAACGGACTTCCCTCACAGAGGAGGGGTAAGGTAAACTAGAAATAACATTCACATTTGTTGGGTCTACAGAAATACCAGTATTAGATACAACATGTCCTAGTACAATCCCTTGTTTAACCATAAAATGACATTTTTCAAAATTTAATACAAGGTTTGTATTGACACATCTATCCAATACTCTAGAAAATCCATCTAAGAAAAGGCTAAAAGAATCACCATAAACGCTAAAATCATCCATGAAAACCTCTATACAGTCGTCAATAAGATCAGAGAAAAGACTCATCATGCACCTCTAGAAAGTAACTGGTGCATTGCACAAGCCAAAGGGCATTCTCTTGTAAGCATAAGTCCCAAAAGGACATGTAAAAGTAGTCTTTTCCTGATCCTCAGGAGCTATATGAATCTGGAAATAACCTGTGTAACCATCTAAAAAGCAATAATGTGATTTACCTGACAGGCAATCCAGCATTTGATCAATGAATGGGAGTAGGTAGTGATCCTTACGGGTGGCTTGGTTGAGATGCCTGTAATCAATGCAGACTCTCCAAGCGTTCTGTACTCTGGTTGCTATGAGCTCTCCATGCTCATTCTTCACTGTAGTGACTCCAGACTTCTTGGGCACCACTTGTACTGGGCTAACCCATTCACTATCTGAAATGGGATAAATGATACCTGCTTCCAATAGTCTGGTCACTTCCTTTTTGACAACTTCCAAAATAGTGGGATTCAGTCTTCTTTGGGGTTGGCGGACAGGTCTTGCTCTTTCCTCTAAAAATATTCTGTGCTCACATACTTGAGGGTTAATGCCTACTATGTCTGCCAAACTCCATCTAATTACTTTCTTGTGCTTTCTCATCACATTAAGTAACTACTCTTCCTGTTCAGGAGTGAGGTCCTGTGCAATAATAACTAGAAACTTCTGCTCATCTTCAAGATAAGCGTATTTGAGATGTGGAGGGAGAGGTTTCAACTCTATCTTCTGGTCATGGGCAGGCTTTGGATTGTCTGGAGTTTGTGAAAATGCCAAAGTATCCTTATTGTCATTTAATAGAGTCCCCACACTTGGACTTTGTTCTGTGTACTTTTCTTCCAGCTCTTCCTGGTGAATTTCAGCTACAGTTTCATCTATGATATCACACTGGAAGATAGAATGATCTTCTGAATGGTTGTTTGGACTCCATTCAAATTGAAGATTACTATTCGGCCATCTATTTCAAAAGAATATGTTCCTGAAAAAGCATCTAATTTGAATCTTGATGTCTTCAGGAATGGTCTGCCAAGTAGGATTGATGATGGCTTATCTGAGTCATTATTGGGCATCTCCAAGATATAGAAATCAGTGGGAAATGTGAGCCCTTTAATGTTCACCAAAACATCTTCAGCAACTTCAGCTACTGTAATAATGCTTTTATCTGCCAACACAAAACGAGCTGCCGACCTTTTTAAGGGAGGGAGCCTTTTAAAACATCATATACAGATAAAGGCATTATACTAACACATGCTCCCAAATCACACATGCAATCATAAATTACTACACCTCCAATAGTACAACTAACTATACAAGGACCTGGGTCACTACATTTTTCAGGTAAATTTCCCATTAAAGCAGATATAGAACTTCCTAAAGGAATAGTTTCTAATTCATTAATTTTGTCTTTATGTATGCACAAATCTTTTAGAAACTTTGCATATTTAGGTACCTGTTGAATGACATCAAAAAGGGGAACAGTTACCTCAACCTTTTTGAAGATTTCTACCATTTTGGGGTTAGGTTCCAACTGCTTCCTGGGCTTCCTTGCGAGTTGTGGAAATGGAATGGGAGTGGTGTTTTCTGCAGTGTCTACGCCTTTTGGTGCTTCCTCCTGTGGTTGAGCTTCTTCTCTCTCAGTTATGTCCTGTATGTCCTCTTCCTCTTCAACATCTTCTACTTCTACTACCTCTTCAGCTGAGGCGTGTTTTGGTGGGCTTGGCTCCTCCTGATTTCTCTCCTGTAGTGTGGTTCCAGACCTTAGGGTGATGGCATTAATACCACCCTTTGGGTTGGGTAATGGTTGAGAGGGGAGTCCACCAGAGCTTGAGGACTGGTTGTTGGAGTTGTTCATTGATCCAATCTGTGAGACAAGAGTTTGTAAAGTAGAAGTCAAAACATTCATAGTTGCTTTAATACTATTCTCCATAGCCTAATGTCTCTGATCAATGGCTTGTAGTAATTCATCATTAGGAGATGAAGAGATGCCAGTGGTCTGAAAAGTTTGCTGAGAGGCTTGAGGTTGTCTTAAATGAGGTGCTTTGTAGGATTGAGTCTGATTCTGCTGCCTGAAATTGTTGTTGTTATTCTACCTCTGATTTCCATTGTTATCTCTGCCTCCTCTGTTAGAATTGTCCGTCCAACCCAGGTTAGAATTGTCTCTCCAACCTTGGTTAGAGTTATCCTGCCATCCTTGGTTATAGTTGCCACCTTGATTGTACCCTTGATTGGGGCGGTCATGAAAGTTGTGAGTGGCTACTACAGTGTTGTCTTCTGGTTGGAGCTGCGGACACTCATCAGTATAGTGACTGTAATCTGCACAGATTCCACACACTCTTTGTGGAACTAACTGCTGGCTGTGCTGTGGTGGGGAAGGCTGAACTTTCTGAGGTTGTTGTTGATTCAGTTGCATCTGCTTCAGCAAGTTAGTCATTTCACATAGACTCTAGGCTATAGCAGTAGTCTCTGTATTAGTGGATACCTCCGCAATAGCTCTTGACCGACTTTGTCTCTGCCTATGATTCCTAGTAGAGTCAGCTAAGTCTCTGATCAATTGCCATGCTTCGTCTGTAGTCTTGTACTTTTTCATAGAACCATTGCAAGCACTTCCAGTGTGGTCCTATCTTCAGATCTCAAACCTTGTGTAAAGTAACTGAGCAAAACTATCTTGTCAATCATATGATGGGGACATGCATCTCGAAGTGTATTGAAGCGTTCCAAGTATTCATAGAGGGTCTCAGATTCATCCTGAACGATCATAGACATGTCCTTCCTTAGCTTATCAGCAACTTCAGCTGGAAAGAATTTATCCAGAAATTCTCTCCTAAGTGTATCCCAGTTGGAAACAGTTTCTCTGGGCTGAGTGTAGTACCATTCTCTTGCCTTTCCCTCCAGAGAAAAAAGGAAGGCTTTTAATAGAATAGAGATTTCATCAGCGCCATCACGCTTAACAGTAGAACAAGCAGTCTGAAAATCCCTAAGATGCTTGATAGGCTCTTGAGCAGGTAAGCCATGAAATTTGGGCATCAAGTTGAGTAGTGAAGATTTTATTTCAAAATCTACAGCTACTGCTGGGTGGTGTGCCTGGAATGATTGGAGCGTAAAATCAGGGGCTCCTTCCTCCTAGATGGTGACTCTTCTGGGCACTGCCATGTCACCTGCACGTAAATGAACTGGATCAGTAGAAAGGAGGTTTGTTTCTTCCTTAAATGACGGTTCAGGTTCGTCCTCAAAGAGGAGTCGCCTACGCCTAGCTCGCCTTATATGTGAAAGAGTTCTTTCAATTTCAGGGTCAAACGCTGGCAAGCTTGGATCAGGAAGCGAACGCGTCATTTAACGAAAGAAACGTACAGTTCATAGTGATAGAATGAAAAGAAAAAGAATTGCAATAAAAATAAATACCAATCAATAAATTAACACACTGTTGCAACTCCCCAACAATGGCGCCAAAATTAGATGCGGCAGAAATTGGTGAATTAAAAATTATTAAAATGTGTACGTTGCAAGTATAGTTCTTAACTCACCAGAAATCTACTTATCAATTTAGAAAGGTGTCACAGAAATTTAAATTTTAAAATACTGGGAGTATGAATCCCAGGTCGTCTCCCAACGAGTTGCAGAAAAGTGTGCTATTTTATTAATCAGATGTTTTCAAAAAGGTTTGAGTTGAGTAAACAGGAAATAAAATTAGAGAATTTGAATAATGTAAATAAAAGCCTTGATTGGGAGTTGATTAGTTGGAAGTTCCGCTATTGTTGGATTACTCTCTAGATTAATTGATAATTAAAGGTTATCCTGTTTAGTTATCTCTTACTAGGTAAGGCAAAGTTAAACAAGTTGGGATGCTATGCCCATTCACAAGTTGCAATCCACTTAATAAAAAGGGATTGGTGTTAGTGACTAGAGGGCAAGCCAACAATAACCCAATTACAATTTTTCTTTCAAGTCTTCCAACTCAGTTGGTTCCTTTCAATCAACTCCCCATCAAGTTAGGGAACTACTCGCTCATTGTGAATGTAAAATTCATGACATATGAAAAGGAATTAAAGAAAGACATTGTAAAGAAAAATCAAAATAATCAAATAAAAATAAAAGTAATCCTTGTATTAAATAAATCCTAATAATATTCCAATGGTAAAATTAACAAAGCAAAGGACATGGAAGAGTAAAGCCAAGTAAAGAAAACGAACTAGAATGACGAAGTCTTGATGAGGTAATAACTCTTCTCAGTATCCCAATGCAAAAAGTGAGAGAAAAATAAAATCCCAAAAACTATCAATCTGTAGAGAGAAAAACCTAGAGGAGGAGTAAAAACTAGATCTGAAACAAAAAACTGTGTAGAATGAATGTTGTCTCTGGTTTCTGCATGTTCTCTGGCTCTAGTCTACTATTCTGGGCTGAGAACTGGGTCAAAATAGGGCCCAAAATCGCTTCCAACGAAATCTGTAGATTCTGCAGATCGTGCACGTCATGCGATCGCGTCTTCCATGCGGACGCGTCATTCGCGTTTTTCCCTTCCAAGCGTTCGCGTCGTCCACGCCTCCGCGTCACTTGTGCTTTTCCATTCCACGCGGTCGCGTGAGCCATGCGGCCGCATCACTGCAATTTTTCCTCTTTCGCACGAACGCGTGAGCCATGTGGCCGCGTCACTTCTCGCTGATTACCTCCTCAATTTCTTGTTTTCCTTCTATTTTTGCTAGCTTCCTTTCTAATCTCCAACTCATCCATGCCCTATAAAGCCTGAAACACTTAACACACAGATCACGGCATCGAATGGGATAAAGGAGAACTAAAATGCATAATTAAAAAGTCTCTAGGAAGCAGTTTTCAATCATGTAATAATTTCAGGAAGGAAATATAAATGCATGCTAAATTAATGAATAAGTTGGTAAGGATCATGATAAAATCACACAATTAAACACAATATAAACCATAAAATAGTGGTTTATCAATCATGTTGACCTGTTGGGTCAGAATGTTGTTCTTAGCTAATATGGCATCCAGAGTGTCAACCTTCGGAACTCCCTTCTTCTCAGCTACCCCATTGTTCACAGGGTTCCTCTCAGAAGTTTACATGAATTGGTTGTTTACAACCATGTCAATGAGTTCCTATGCCTCTTTAGGCGTTTTCTTCAAGTGGAGTGACCCACCAGCAGAGTGGTCCAATGCCATTTTGGACATCTCAGAAAGACCATCATAGAAGATATCTAGCATGATCCAATCCGAAATCATGTTAGGAGGGCACCTTCTGATCAGTTGCTTGTACCTCTCCCACGCTTCATAGAGGGATTCACCCTCTTTCTGTCTGAAGTTCTGAACTTCTAGCCTAAGCTTGCTAAGCTTTTTAGGTGGAAAGAACTTGGTCAAAAATGCATTGAGCACCTTCTTCCAAGAATCTAGGCGTTCCTTAGGCTAAGAATCCAGCCATAACCTAGCTCTGTCCCTTACAGCAAAAGGAAAAAACATAAGCTTGTAAATCTCTAGATCCATTCCATTAGTCTTAATAGTATCACAGATCTGCATGAAATTAGAGATGAATATATTGGGATCTACCTGTAGAAGTCCATGAAACTGGCAGTTTTGTTGAACTAGAGTGACCAGTTGAAGCTTCAGCTCAAAGTTATTTGCACCAATGGCAGGTATAGAGATGTTCCGTCCATAGAAGTCAGAAGTGGGTGCAGTAAAGTCACCTAGAACCTTTCTTGTGTCGCCTCTGTCATTGGGATTATCTGCCATGTCTGTGTTCTCAGCTTCTTGTTCAAAAATATATGTGAGGTCTCTTCCGGAGTGTTGTGCTCTAGCTTGTTGTAGTCGCCTCCTTAGAGTCCTTTCAGGTTCAGGGTCAAGATCAAAGAGGGGTTCTTTATCCTTATTCCTGCTCATAAACAAAAAGAAAGAATGCAAGAAGAGAAGAAGAAAGGATTCTCTATGTTAGAGTATAGAGGTCCTTTGTTAGAGAGATAGGTCAAGAGAAAAAGAAAAGATGTCTTTTAATAAGGATATTTTTCAAAAATCAATAGAGAGAAAAGGGGAGATATTTTCGAAAATAGAGAGGGAAAGAGAGAAGAAATTTTCAAAAAGAAGAAATAGAGAGTAGTTAGGAGGTTTTGAAAAAGAAGAAAGAGAAAGGAGAATAAAAAATAAAACAAGTAACTAATTAACTAACAAAAATTGAAAATAAAATATTTGATTTTGGAATTCAATTTTTAAAGAAAGTAGAGAATTAAAATTTAAAAGTTTTTGATTTAAAAAGGAAATAAGATAAGTAAGTTTTGAAATTAAAAAAAGAAAGATAAGATAAAGATTTAAAAAGATAAGAATTTGAAATTTAAACTTTTGAAGGTTTAAAGTAAAATGATATGATAAAGATTTGAAAAAAATTTTGAAATTTGAAAAGATTTGGTTTTGAAATTCGATATTAAAATAAGATAAAATAAGATATTTGAAATTTAAAGAAAGATAAACAAAAGATAAGATAAAGATTTGAAAATATAAGATTTGACATTAAAATTTAAACTTCACTAACAAGAAAGACACCAAACTTAAAAATTTTCAAATCAAGATAAGAAAAAATAACAAGATTTTCGAAAATTTAAACAAAGATAAAAGAAATATTTTTTTAGATTTTCGAATTTTAAAGAAAAAGAAAATCAGCTAAGAGACACCAAACTTAAAAATTTAAGATCAAACGACACTAATTTTCAAAAATTAAAGGAAAAACAACTAAAGGACACCAAACTTAAAATTTTTAAAATCAAACACGAAAAATTACCAAGAACAATTCGAATATCAAGAAGGGAAAATAAGAACACTTCCAAAAATTTAAAGAAAAAGATGAACAGACTGGACACCAAACTTAAAAAGTGACAGAAGACTCAAACAAAAGACAAAGATTACTAAAGAAAACAAAAGATTTTGAAAAATATTTGAAAAAGAAAACAAAAAACATAAACAAAAAAGCAATTAAACCATAAAGATGACCTAATCTAAGCAACAAGATAGTCCGGTAGTTTGTCAATCTCGAACAATCCCCCGCAACGGCGCCAAAAACTTGGTGTACGAAATTGAACTCCGCAAGTTTCGAACAGATGAACCGGCAAGTGCACTGGGTTGTCCAAGTAATACCTCAGGTGAGTGAGGGTCGAATCCCACAAAGATTATCGGATTGGGCAAGCAATGGCTATCTTGTAGATCTTAGTCAGGCGATTAGAAAAGATGGTTGTTTGTTTGAAAGCATAAATAAAATAGTAAAGAACGAAATAACAGGTTAGTGCGAAAACAGTGATAGAGATTCAGTTAAGGCTTTGGAGATGCGTATTCTTTCCGGATTAACTTTTCTTACTGTCTACTTCAATAACGAATGATTCATTCAATGACAGTCGTAAGTGATTAACTTTTGACCTCTCATCAAGTTAATCTCTTCTAAACCATAGCAGTCCACCATATCTGAGCAACTCATGTCCTCTCATCAAGTTAACTCATGGCTTTCCACTATAGCCGAAGGTAAAGCCCTAAGAAATCCACTCCCCTATGTGATCCTACTCAAAATGCCATAGATAAGGTCGGATCTTCTGGATCAGGGAATGCTACTTCTCTAACTCTAGCCTTAACGCCACAAAGACCTCAGTAACCCACGGTCAATGAGAGTTTATATCACATATCCAAAGATGCCTAGGAATGCTTTTGGAATCCTCAATGCAATCTCTAGCTTTAGCTTAATGCTATCCGGGTCAGGACTCGCACGGAACCCAAGCAGAACAAGGATAAATGTCATGGTTCATCTTCAATTCATGAGATGAAGAACGAGAATGCATAAGAGAATAGAATCAGGCATATTGAAATAGAAACAGTAATATTATTAATCCATGAGAATCAACAGAGCTCCTAACCCTAACTTAGGAGGTTCAATTGTTCATAGCTTACAGAAAGTAATAGTAAAATGTACAAAGGGGGCAAAGATCCCTAACAGCGATGATCTTTGTTCTATATATAATAACCTAATAACTAAGAAGTACAAAAGTATGATAGACTAGGCTAAAGGTGCGAAAGTCCACTCTTGGGCCCAGTTTGGTTGAGTACTTGGGCTGAGCTTTGGCGTCCAACTTGAGGGATGGGTGATAAACCACTATTTTATGGTTTATCTTGTTCTAAATTGAGTGGTCTTTATCAATTCTTTGCATACTTATTCATACAATTTCCATGGTTTTATAAATCCTTCCCAATTTTGTTCTATGGTTGAAAACTCGCTTCTTAAGTCCATAAATTATGTATTTTTAATCCCCTTTATACCATTCGATATCGTGATCCATGTGTTAAGTGTTTTCAGGCTTTATAGATCAAGAATGGCTTAGAGGATGGAAAGGAAGCTTGAAAAAATGGAAGGAACACAAGAAACTAAGGAGCTGACCAGCGATAATCGATGTGCACGCGTACCTGAGGCGTACGCGCAACTGGGCGCATTCCATAGCGACGCATACGCGTGACACGCGCAGAAGACCATCGACGCGGACGCGTACCAGACGCGTACGCGTGATATGCTCCACGTGCAGAATTTGTAGAAGATACTGGGGGCGATTTTGGGCCGAGTTTGGACCCAGTTTTCGGCCTGGAAACACAAATTAAAGCCAGGGGACAGTAGGGAGTCAACACACATTCACACATTCTCAGTTTTTAGTTTTAGTTTTAGTTTTATGAATCTTGGAGAGAAATTACTACTTCCTCTAGGGTTCTTCACATTCAGAGATTTCTAGTTTTATGCTCTTGAGTTGGATATTGAGAAGAGTTACTACCTCCATTGAAGTTTTTATCATTCTAGTTTGTTTTCTATTTCCTTACTCTTTTAATTTCCATTTATCTTGTTAAAAGTTACATATGGATATCTTCAATTTTGTAATTTATTAATGCAAGAGTATTTTTCTATTTAATTTCTTTATTTGCTTGATTATCTCAAATCCATTCCAATTATCATGTCTTCTTTCTACTCCCTTTACGTGTTTGCGTCAATGGCTTCCATGTCAATGGAGTAGGCTCCCAACTTGGCTTTGAAGTTGATTAATAGGAGACCCTTGAGTTGGAAGGACTCAAGAGTTAAATAGTAATTGGAAGTTGTTGGCTGGCTCTCTAGTCACTAATGCTAATCCTTCCCAAGGGAGAGGATTAGGACTTGTGAATCGGAGTTAGCTCAACTACTTGACTTTCCTTTATTCGTTAAGGGTTAACTAAGTAGAAACAACAACCTATTACTATTAATCTTGGGAAATCCAACAAGGATAGAACTTTCGATTAATCTTCTCCTAGCCAAGGCTTTTTATTCAATTACATAAAACCTATTGTTAATTTTTATTGCTTTAATTTATAATCATTTACTTTCCATTTCTCAACTCTAAAAATTCTCGGAAAACCCCTGATCAATAAATAGCACTCTCTTAGCAACTCGTTGGGAGACGACCTGGGAATTCTACTCCTAGTATTTTATTCTTAATTTTGTGACAACCCCTTTTAAATTGATACGCGGAATTCTTATTGGTTAAGAACTATACTTGCAATGTTAATTTCCATTATAAATTCTTAATCGGTAAATTTTCGCACGTCAATTATTGGTTAAGAACTATACTTGCAATGCTAAGTTATTGATTAGTGTAAATATTTTTATATTTACATATTTGAATATCTTATTTTTATTACCAAGAGCTGTATGTTTCTTTCATTGAATGACGCATTCACTACCTGATCCGAGCTTAGCCGTGTTTGATTCGGAAATTGAAAGAACTATTTCCCGTATAAGGCGAGCTCGGCGTCGGTTAGCCTCTGAGGGTGGTGAAGTGGTTACTACCAATTCACCAGTCTTATCTGAGGGCGAATCTGAAGCGCCATTTGAGGAAGAAACAAGCTCCTCTACTACTGATTTTGTTTTTTTACGCGCAGGTAATATGGCGGAGCCCAGAAGGATTACTCTCCAGGAAGTAGGAGCTCCGGACTTTACATTGCCACCATTTCAAGCACGTCATCCAAATCTGGCTGCAGATTTTGAACTGAAAACCGCGCTAATTAATCTACTGCCTAAGTTTCATGGCTTACCTGCTCAAGAGCCTCTCAAGCACTTCAGAGATTTTCAGACAGCCTGTTCAACTATTAGGCGTCATGATGCAGATGAGACTACTATTTTGCTATCTGCCTTCCCGTTTTCTCGTGAGTGAAAGGTGAGAGAGTGGTACTATAGTCAAACTGAAGCAATCATTACTAATTGGGATATGCTCAGGAGCGAATTCTTAGACAAATACTTTCTGGCTGAAGTTACTGATAGACTGAGGAAAAAAATTTCCTGCATTATTCAAGGTGAATCAGAGACTCTTTATGAGTATTGGGAACGCTTCAGGAATCTTCTAGACTCATGTCCCCACCACATGATTGACCAGTTGGTGTTGATTAGTTGTTTCACCCAAGGCATGAATCCTCAAGACAAGACTACATTAGATGGTGCGAGTAATGGCTCTCTGAAGAAGTACAAGACGACGGTAGAAGCGTGACAACTGATCACCGATCTAGCTGAATCTACTTGGAATGCCAGGCACAGGGACAACCATCCCAAGGCTGTTATAGAGGTTTCCTCTAGCAGTGAGACTGCCACTCTCACACAGACTCTAGGAGAGATAACCAACATACTGAAGTAGCTACAGCTGAATCAATAACAACCTCAGCCTCCTCCATAACAACAGTGTCAATAGCTGGTTCCTCAGAGAGTGTGTGAAATATGTGCCTGCTATACTCATTACACTGATGAATGTCCGCAGCTCCAACAAGAAGACACCCCCGTGGCAGCTATCCATAACTTCTATGACCGCCTGAATCAAGGTTACTATCAGCAAGGCAGTAATTATAACCAAGGTGGGAACTACAATCAAGGTTGGTAAGACAACTCCAACAGGGATGGAGGGATAACTCCAACCAGGGATAGAGAGGTAACTCCAACCAAGAATGGAGAGACAACTACAACCAAGGAGGCAGAGACATTGGTGGAAATCAGAGGTGGAACAACAACAGCAATCAGCAGAACCGGTCTCAGCAGAACCAAAACCAGCCTTACCGAGTACCTCACCAAAGGTAAGCCCAGGAACCTCAAAACAACCAACTGCAAGTCCCTCAAATCACTTACCCCCTTCCTCTTCCAATGACGAATTGCTTCACTCTATTGAGCAAAGACAAAAGACCATGGAGAACACACTTAACTCTACCTTAAACGGTCTGAACTCTACTTTACAAGCTCTCGTCTTCTAGATCAGATCATTGACTACCCTCAACAATCAACCTGCAAGCTCCAGTGTACTTCTTTCTCAATCTTTACCCAACCCCAACGGTGGAATCAATGCCATTACTTTGAGGTCTGGGACTACACTGTAAGAGAGGAGTCATGAGGAGCCAAGCTCAAAAGAAGACATTCTAATCGAAAACTTTGTTGTGGTAGAAGATGCTGAAGAAGAGGATGAAGTACAAGACATGGTTGAAGAAGAAGCGGCTTAACCAAGGAATAGAGCACCAAGGGATGCAGAAGCTACAAGTGACGCTATTCCTATTTCATTTCCACACCTTGCTAGGAAGCCCAGAAAGTAGATGGAGCTAGATCCCAATATGGTGGAGATCTTCAAAAAGGATGAGGTAACCATTCCCCTTTTTGATGCTATTCACCAGGTACCTAAATATGTTAAGTTTCTCAAAGATTTATGCATGAATAAAGATAAAATACATGATTTAGAAACTATTCCTCTAGGTAGCTCTATTTCTGCTTTAATGGGTGCCATACCAGAAAAATGTGGGGATCTGGGTCCATGCATGGTTACTTGTACTATTGAGGGTGTACAATTTTTTTACTGCATGTGTGATTTAGGTGCATGTGTGAGTATTATGCCATTATCTATATATGATGCCTTGAGGCTCCCTCCCTTAAAAAGGTTGGCAGCATGTTTTGTTTTGGTAGATAAAAGAATAATCTCTGTGGTAGGGATTACTGAGGACGTGTTGGTGAGCATTAAGGGGCTAACATTCCCTATTGATTTCTACATTTTGTAGATGCCCCCTAATGACTCAGGAAGACCATCATCCATCCTACTTGGAAGGCCATTTCTAAAGACTTCAAGGTTCAAATTGGATGCCTTCTCAAGAACTTACTCTTTTGAGATAAATGAAAGAACAGTGAGTTTCAATCTAAATGAAGCTATAAAGCACCCACCGAAAGATCACTCCATCTTCCAGTGCAATATTATTGATGAGACCGTGGCTGAAGTTCATCAGGAAGAAGTAGAAGAGATGCACATGGAGCAAGGTGCAAGTGTGGGGAAACCCTCTGAGCTTTCTGAAGATACCTTGCCACCACATATAGCTCCAAATGATCACGCGCCTCACCATGAGCAGAAAATGGAATTGAAGCCCCTTCCACCCCACCTCAAGTATGCTTACCTTGAGGATAATCAGAAGCTCCCAGTCATCATTGCAAGGGAACTCACTTCCCAACAGGAGGAGCAGTTGCTTAGTGTGCTGAGAAGACATAAGAAGGCCATTGGGTGGAGCTTGGCGGATATAGTAGGCATCAGCCCCTAAGTCTGTGAGAACCGTATATTTTTAGAAGAGGGAACAAGGCCTGTCTGTCAACCTCAAAGGCAGCTGAACCCCACCATTTTAGAGGTTGTCAAGAAGGAAGTGACTAGACTGATTGAAGCTGACATCATCTATCCAATCTCGGATAGTGAATGTGTCAGCCCAGTACATGTGGTACCAAAGAAATCTGGCATCACAATAGTGAAGAATGAGCATGGGGAACTCATTGCAACTAGAGTACAGAACTCCTGGAGGGTGTGCATTGATTATAAGCATTTCAACCAGGCCACGCGCAAGGATGACTATCCACTGCCTTTCATTGATCAAATGCTTGATCGCCTGTCAGGTAAATCACACTACTGCTTTCTAGATGGTTACACTGGCTATTTTTAGATTCATATAGCTCCTGAAGATCAGGAGAAAACTACTTTTACATGTTCCTTTGGAACATATGCATATAAGAGAATGCCTTTTGGCTTATGTAATGCACCGGCTACGTTCCAAAGATGCATGATGAAAATTTTCTCAGATCTTCTTGAGAACTGTATGGAAGTTTTTATGGATGACTTTAGTGTGTATGGTGATTCATCTGACCTTTGCTTGGATAGTTAAGCTAGAGTATTAGACAGGTGTGTTAGTTCAAACCTTGTATTGAATTTTGAAAAATGTCATTTTATAGTTAAACAAGGTATTGTTCTAGGACATGTTATTTCTAATACTGGTATTTCAGTTGATCCAGCAAAGGTAGATGTCATTTTTTATTTACCTTACCCCTTCTCTGTGAGGTAAGTCCGCTCATTTCTTGGTCATGCAGGGTTTTACCGGCGATTTATCAAGGACTTTGGTAAGGTAGCACTGCCTTTATCCCGACTACTGCAGAAGGATGTTGAGTTTGAGCTGAGTGCCAACTGCATGGAAACGTTCGATAAGCTGATGATCGCATTGACCCAAGCCCCTATTGTGAGAGGGTCTGACTCGAGTCAACCATTCAAAATAATGTGTGACGCCTCCAATTACACAGTAGGAGCGGCGCTGGCTCAGCGCAAAGGTAAGGACCCTTTTATAATTGCCTATGCATCTAAGACCTTAAACGCTGCTCAGTCTAATTATACTACCACTGAAAAAGAGCTTCTGGCTACTATTTTTGCTCTGGATAAATTCCGAGCCTACTTACTTGGCACTAAGGTGGTAGTATACTCAAACCATGCAGCTCTAAAATATTAATTGGCCAAGAAAGAGTCCAAACCAAGGTTAATACGTTGGATATTGTTGCTGCAAGAATTTGATTTAGAAATCAAAGATAGGAGTGGCTCCCAGAATTTAGTGGCGGACCACTTGAGTCACCTAGTGCACATTAATAATGACTCCACTCCTGTCAATGATGCTTTTCCATTTGATAGTTTGCACGCAATATCTGAAGTAGTTCCGTGGTATGCACCTATGCTTTTCCCTCCTAATTTTACTAAGCATCAAAAGGACAAGCTTAAAAGCGAGTCCAAATATTATATATGGGATGACCCATATTTATGGAGATGTGGTGCTGACCAGATAATTAAAAGGTGTGTGTCCCAATCAGAATTCCAATCAATTATAGAGGCCTGTCACTCTTCTGAGAGTGGTGGACATTTTGGTCCTCAAAGAACAGCTAGAAAAATTTTGGACTGTGGATTCTGGTGGCCCACACTATTTAAGGATGCCACTGCTTTTTGTGAATCTTGTTCACCATGCCAAAGGTTTGGGAATATATCCAAGAGGGATGAGATGCCCCAACAACTTATGTTGTTCTGTGAAATTTTTGATGTTTGGGGTATTAACTTCATGGGTCCATTTCCAAACTCTAATGGTTTCTTATACGTACTGTTAGCTGTTGATTATGTTTCTAAATGGGTGGAAGCAATTCCTACCCATAATGATGATACTAACAGTGTTGTCTCCTTTGTTTGAAATAATATTATCTGTCGCTTTGGATCACCACGAGCAATCGTGAGTGATCAAGGCACTCACTTCTGTAACAGAAGATTAACAGGTCTACTGAAAAAACATGGGATTGTTCACAAGGTGGCGACAACTTACCACCCCCAAACCAATGGACAAGCCGAGGTGTCAAACATAGAGATAAAGCGTATCCTGGAGAAGGTCGTCAAGCCTCACAGGAAAGACTGGAGTACAAGGCTTACAGATGCGCTTTGGGCATATCGAACAGCGTACAAGACACCAATCAGAATGAGTCCCTTCTGCCTAGTCTATGGAAAGACTTGTCACCTCTCAGTGGAGGTGGAACACAAGACTTTTTGGGCATTGCGAGAATGCAACATGGGATTCGAGAAAGCGGGGGCTGAGAGGAAGCTACAACTACAAGAACTGGAGTGCCTTCGTCTAGAAGCATATGAGAACTCCAGGCTATACAAAGAGAGGGTGAGGGCTGTGCATGACAAGAATATCAAGCGAAGAGAGTTCCGAACTGGGGAGTTGGTCCTCATTTACAACTCAAAGTTGAGACTCATGCCAGGCAAGGCACTAAAAGAACCTCGGCTAAGGCACAACCTTCTACAAGCGTCAAGCTGCCCACAAAGCGAATAAAGCGAATCATCAAGGTTGATGAAGCAGAGAAAGCTTTTCCTGCTAGGGACTCTGCACGGTTCACTAACCGTTACTGTGAGCAGATGTTCCCTATCCTGCCTGCGAGAAACAACAATAATGAGCTGATGGGCGGAAATTAAATTCGAACACAAAACTCACCGGCAAGTGTACCGGGTTGCATCAAGTAGTAATTACTCACATGAGTGAGGTCGATCCCACAGGAATTGATGGATTTAGCAATTTTAGTTAGGTGATTAGTTTAGTTAAGAAAATAGTTGATGAT
This sequence comes from Arachis stenosperma, assembly GCF_014773155.1. Taxonomy (NCBI): domain Eukaryota; kingdom Viridiplantae; phylum Streptophyta; class Magnoliopsida; order Fabales; family Fabaceae; genus Arachis; species Arachis stenosperma. The sequence goes on from NC_080382.1 coordinate 95,944,197, forward strand.
TTAAGTGAATTGTGATCAACAGAAGTTAAATTGCATGAAAATAAAAGGGAGAAGGGAAATTGACAGTAAAGTAAAGTACAGAAGAAATAAAAGAGCTAAAACTTAAATTGCAAGAAAAGTAAATTGCAGAAACTTAAAGTGCAGAAAATGTAAATGGCTGAAGCTTAAAGTGCAAGAAATGTAAATTACTGAAACTTAAATTGCAAGAAATGTAAATTAGTTGAATAGTAAAGGGATTTGGGAGCTGGGATTCAGAAATTGACAAGAAAATGTATGGTGCAATCAATCAGAAAAGTAGGGGATGAAATGAGTTACAGAAAATCTAAATAGAGGGAAAATTGCTTGAAGAAATAAAACAGAAAGAAAACTTTGCTCAATTGTGAAATCTGAAAGAGAATTTAAAGATCGAAGAGGAGCAATGAGATTAGAAAACAATTCTAGATCTCAATTTCTCCTTTGGCCAAACAGAAAATAAATTGCAGAAGAAATGTAAATGAAATAGCAAATAAAACTCAAATCCAATTCTTCAATACTCAGAATTTTGCAGAAGAAGAACAAAGATGAATTTCAGATCAAGAATTGAAACAGAATTCCTTCAATCTCAATCCAAAATTCCAAACAAAAAGTAAAGGTTGCAGAAGAAAGTAAAATGAAAAATAGAGAGCAAGACTCAGATCCAATCTCAGTTACAGAGCTCTCAATGAAACTCAAAATGAAAAAAAATCAGCTAAAAGTCCAAAGAAGCCCCCTACAAATCAAACTAACTCCTATTTGTACACTTTCTATTTTTGATCTTTATGCCTTGAATTGGGCTTTTGGCCTTGATGGAATTGGGTTGAGGATGGTTCCAGTTGGTTGCCCTTTTGTGTTGAGAAGAGATCTGTGCAAAATTTGAATACTGATGCCTCAAGTTTGCGTCAATGTTTGAGGGCTAACGTTGACTCAAACGCCGCTTCGAACAGACTAGCAAAAACAAAAAATGTTGCTGTCATTGGCGTTTGACTCAATGTTGGAGGGCCAACATCAGCCAACCCGCGCGTACGCGTACCGTGCGCTTAGGCGCCCATTTGCTATTCTTGTATCCGTGCATACGCGGCATTGACGCGTGCGTGTCGATTTGAATTTCTCAACTCCAACTTCTGAGCTTGGCATTACTGACGTTGGGGGTAACGTTTGAAGCAACGTTGGACCTTCAACGTTCGGTTGTGGCATGTATGCGTATCGTGCGCTTCTGCGCAAATGAGTCGAAAACACTCATTTATGCGTACGCGTGCTGCATGCTTCTGCGCGGATGCCCAAATTTTCTGTTTTTACGCGTACGCATCATGTACGCATACGTGCAACTCAAAAATCCTTCAGCCCCAGAATTGATCATTTCCTCACTACGTTGGGGTTAACGTTGGACCCCCAACGCCACCTCCAACGTGAGCATCAACCATGTTTACAACGTTTGAGGCAATGTTGGTGGTCCAACTTGGCCACCAACGTTGCTTCCTCTTCATCCTTTCCACACTCTTTCTTCAACCTTCCTCCATGCCTTTCCTTCACCTATCATCAACCAATACATGCATCAAAGCCTTGCTAAAGTCATGAGAGTTCTACTTATTCTTAGCACACAAGTAATTATAGCATAATTCTCATGAAATTGCATTAAATTAATCATAATTAGACGAATCTAGGTATGCATGAATTTCTACCCAAATGGCTTACTTATAACTCAAGAAAGTGCATAAAACCTATTAAAAACAAAGAAAAAGGGCTAGTAAAACTAGCCTAAGATGCCCTGGCATCACAACACCAAACTTAAATCTTGCTTGTCCCCAAGCAAGCACTAAACATAAGAAGAAATGAAATGAAACAGAGAAGCATACATGTCCTTATTTAGCAGATAATTGAACTTGGTTCATGGGGTTTTATGTAGACAAATGTAGCTTACTTATTCTTTGCTGATAGATAAGAAATGTTTCCTTAAGGGTTCACTATAGTTGCTACTATACTGCCTTGTTTTTTGCTTGATCCCTTGCTTGCTTTTTCTTTCTTTCTTTTGCTTAGAGAGCTGAGCGCTATCCATGGTGCATCACACACGCATCATCACAAGGCAAGGAGCACAAGGCGCGCACAAGACATGCACCAAGGCACCAATGCTCAGCTCACTTTGTGAGCTGAGCATTCCCCTGATGCATTGCACGCTACAAGGGAATCCACACAAGGCCTCAATGCTCAGCTCAACTTATGAGCTGAGCATCCTCCTGGAACCAAATTCTTCATGGGTTGAAAATTGAATTAAAAATCCAATTTAATTCATTTCTTCACCAAATCAAAAGCCCATCCAAATTCCAAAATCCAAGAATAGAAAGTGTATAAATAGGAGCTAGTTTGATGTAATTAGGACCTCTAGAATCACTTTTAAATTTTCCTTTCTACCTTCATTTTCATTTTAAGCTTTTACTTTGGAATTGAGATCTTAGGGAATTTGGAAGGAGAATTGATCTCTCTTCTTCCTTGTTCTTGCTTGAGCACTCTTTAATTTTTTTGCTTTGGATCTTGGGTGAAGAATTGAAGAACTTCTGTTTCAATCTCACTTTGTGATCTCTTGTTTTACTTTTCTGCATAATTGAATTTCAAATTCCATTTACTGCTTCATCTTCTATTCTTTCTACAATCTACTTTCATTTATTTCTTCTGCAATTGTTCTTGTTGGATCAAGGAAGGATTTGAGATCTAGAATTGTTATCTAGTCTCTTCCACTCCTTTAGATCTTCAAAGCATTTTTACTTTTTCTGTTGAGATCTATTTCCATTTAATCAATCCTCTACTCTTCTGTTTGCAATTTACCTTTGCTTGTTTAAATTCTGCAATCCCAATTCCCAATTCCTTTTATGATTCAAGCAATTTACATTTCTTGCACTTTAAGCTTCAGCCATTTACATTTCTTGCAATCTAAGTTTCTGCAATTTCATTTACTTGTTCTTTAAGATTCAGCTTCTTTGCTTCATTTGCTCTTTAATTTACTGCAATTTCCCCTCTCCCTTTACATTTCAAGCAATTTAGCTTCTGTCAGTTACAAACCACTCAACCAACATTTGATTCGCTTGACTAAATCAACCACTAAACTAAAATTGCTCAATCCTTCAATCCCTGTGGGATCGACCTCACTCATGTGAGTTATTATTACTTGATGCGACCTAGTACACTTGCCGGTGAGTTTTTTGTCGGATCATTTTCCGCACATCAGTGAGAATTTCAGATAAGCGTATAGAGATGCTTTGTCCCTTTCGTCTCTCTGCTTTCCTACTGTCTTCATCCAATCCTTCTTACTCCTTTCCATGGCAAGCTGTATGTTGGGCATCACCGTTGTCAATGGCTACAGTCCCGTCCTCTCAGTGAAAATGTTCAACGCGCTCTGTCACAGCACGGCTAATCATCTGTCGGTTCTCAATCAGGTTGGAATAGAATCCATTGATTCTTTTGCGTCTGTCACTAACGCCCAGCCTTCAGGAGTTTGAAGCTCGTCACAGTCATTCAATCCTTGAATCCTACTCAGAATACCACAGACAAGGTTTAGACCTTCCGGATTCTCTTGAATGCCGCCATCAATTCTAGCTTATACTACGAAGATTCCGATTAAGGGATCCAAGAGATAAACATTCAAGCCTTGTTTGCTTGTAGAACGGGAGTGGTTGTCAGGCACTCGTTCATAAGTGAGAATGGTGATGAGCATCACATAATCATCACATTCATCATGTTCTTGGGTGCGAATGAATAACTTAGAACAAGAATAAGCTGAATTGAATAGAAGAACAATAGTAATTGCATTAATACTCGAGGTACAGCAGAGCTCCACACCTTAATCTATGGTGTGTAGAAACTCCACCATTGAAAATACATAAGAACAAGGTTCAGGCATGGCCCTGAGTCCAGCCCCCAAAACGTGATCTCAGATCTAAAGTGATCAAAAGATGAAAATACAATAGCAAAAGGTCCTATTTGCAGAGAACTAGTAGCTTAGGGTTTACAAAGATGAGTAAATGACATAAAAATCCACTTCCGGGCCCACTTGGTGTGTGCTTGGGCCGAGCATTGAAGCTTTCATGTGTAGAGACTTTTCTTAGAGTTAAACGCCAGCTTTTGTGCCAGTTTGGGCGTTTAACTCCCATTCTTGTGTCAGTTCCGGCGTTTAACGCCAGAATTCTTGAGCTGACTTGGAACGCCTGTTTGGGCCATCAAATCTCGGACAAAGTATGGACTATTATACATTGATGGAAAGCTCAGGATGTCTACTTTCCAACGCAATTGAGAGCACGCCAATTGGGATTCTGTAGCTCCAGAAAATCCATTTCGAGTGCAGGGAGGTTAGAATCCAACAGCATCTGCAGTCCTTTTCAGCCTCTGAATCAGATTTTTGCTCAGGTCCCTCAATTTCAGCCAGAAAATACCTGAAATCACAGAAAAACACACAAACTCATAGTAAAGTCCAGAAAAGTGAATTTTAAATAAAAACTAATAAAAATATAATAAAAACTAACTAAAATATACTAAAAACATACTAAAAATAATGCCAAAAAGCGTATAAATTATCCGCTCATCAGACTTTATAGCAGCAACTTAATTCACACTACAAAGAGTATTCTATCATACAGCTCTTATTATTGAGCTAATCATTAAATCAAACAAGTACCACAATTGAATTTTCATTCTAATTCCTACAACATTGGATAATCACTTTCTTTTATTTATGCAAAAGAGACAAAACAGAATTTAAGCAAATGAGTTATGACAAACATAATGCAGGTTAGAATACTTAGCAAACATTCACACTTACAATTAATTGACACTTCACCAAGACATATAGGGGACTCTAAGTTAAAATACTTCACAGCAACAAGGATTAAGTATCAATACAACCTATTGGGAATGTCTCTCAGCTTTCCTTCTGTCCTCATCGTTTCTCTCTGTTGTTCCTCCTTTGGATGATGATACAGAACCCTTTCACAGATTGAATATTTTCCTGCATAATCCTTAAAAGTTGCTTGTTTCTCAAGCCCTTAGGCGACTAGTTAGTATGCAAGATTTGCTTGTAGGCTTTTGAACTTATCTTTGGTGTGTGAACACCAAACTTAGTTCCTTGCCAATGTTTCTTATACAACCAATCAACCACACATACACACACACACACACACACATACACACACACACACACACACACACACATATATATATATATATATATATATATATATATGAAACTTTTTGCCTTTGCTGAAGGTCATAAAGTTAAAAACTAGAAAACAGACAATGGTTAAGTAGTTTCTCTGATTGCTTGGAGCTAGCAACTCTTTATGCAGAAGGTGAAAATGTATTTTTAAATGAGATTTTGGTGGAACACCAAACTTGGCATTCTTCATTCTCCCTTAAAATAGTTTTTGGTATGCAATACCAAACTTAGCTCCTTGCAATACAGATAAGGCTACTTAACCTTTTTATTGAAATAGCTATGAAAAGTGATTACCTCAGGTTAGGTTGCCTCCCAACAAGCGCTCTTTTATTGTCATTAGCTTGACATTGGATCCTTTTCAGGGTGGTTGATGATTGTAGTGTCTCAGCTTGTCTCCCCTCACTGTGAACCTTCTTCCAGTGCCTTGATGTTCAATTTCTGTATGCTCCAGTGAGAGTATCCTGTTGATAGTGTAGTAATCATCAGATGGTTGATCTTCCCCAACTGTTCGTAAATCAGCTGCACTTTATCTCCCTTTGAGAATCCCTCAGTTGGGATCTTTTTGTGTTTCCACCCTTTTGGAGCCTTTTTCTTGCTTTTCTTTCCCTTTTTTGGTACTCCTTCTGCTTTGACAGTGAGCTGTATTTTGGAATCTGTCTCCTTAGTGGCTAACATCTCACTTTCTTCTTGTTTTCTCTCATCATTCTTTACAGTCTCATTATCCTTTTGTCCTGCTTTGCTGCTTGTCTCTTGCTTTGGAAGGGAACTAATGAGTATCCCGTTGTCCTCTTCCTTCCAATGTAAGTCTTCTCTGTCATCCTTTATGCAGTGTTCCTTTTCATCAGTATGTTGTGCTTCTGGAAAGACATTCAGAGTAATGCTTTCATCATGTACCCTTAGGGTCAATTCTCCTTGTTCAATATCTATGATGGCCCTTGCTATGGCCAGGAATGGTTTTTGTAAGATAATAGAGTCACTCTCTTCTTCTCCTAGGTCTAGGATTACAAAGTCTGCAGGGAATATAAACTTATCTACCTTGACCAAAAGGTTCTCAATTACTCCTTTGGAAAACACCGATGATTTGTCCACGAGCACTAGTGACATTTGTGTGGGCTTTACCTCCTCTATGCATAGCTTTCTCATTATAGAATAAGGCATTAGATTGATGCTGGCTCCTAAGTCCCACAGTGCCTTATCAATGGTTATATTTCCAATGGTGCAAGGTAGGAAGAAGCTCCCAGGGTCCTTGAGTTTTGGTGGAAGCCCTTTTTGAATTACGGCACTACATTCTTCAGTGAGAAGCACTGTTTCTTTCTCATGCCAGCTTCTTTTTTTGTTGATGAGCTCCTTCAAGAACTTTGCATATAGAGGCATCTGCTCTAATGCTTCAGCCAGGGGGATATTAATCTCCAACTTCTTGAAGACTTCAAGGAATTTGGGGAAGTGTTGATCCTTGGTCTCCTTGTTGAACCTTTGAGGATATGGCAAGGGAGGTGGTGCGCGAAATTGTGAACAATACTTTTCACAACTCTCATAATCCTTGGTCATGAACTCCAAAAATTTGGTGGTTCAATTCCATGGCATTACACAACTTCGCACAACTAACCAGCAAGTGCACTGGGTCGTCCAAGTAATACCTTACGTGAGTAAGGGTTGATCCCACGGAGATTGTTAGCATTGAAGCAAGCTATGGTCATCTTGTAAATCTTAGTCAGGCAAACTCAAATGTATATGATGATGAATGAAAACAACATAAAAGATAAAGATAGTGATACTTATGTAATTCATTGGTAGGAACTTCAGATAAGCGTATGAAGATGCCTTCCCTTCCGTCTCTCTGCTTTCCTACTGCCTTCATCCAATCATTCTTACTCCTTTCCATGGCAAGCTCGTGTAGGGTTTCACTGTTGTCAGCAGCTACCTCCCATCCTCTCATTGAAAACAATTGCATATGCTCTGGTCACAGCATAGCGGAATTCATCTGTCGGTTCTCAATCAGACCGGAATAGAATCCAGTGATTCTTTTGGCGTCTGTCACTAACGCCCCGCCCTCAGGAGTTTGAAGCACGTCACAGTCATTCAGTCATTGAATCCTACTCAGAATACCACAGACAAGGTTAGACCTTCCGGATTCTCATGAATGCTGCCATCAGTTCTCGCCTATACCACGAAGACTCTGATCTCACGGAATGGTTGGCTCGTTTGTCAGGCGAGCACTCGGTTGTCAGGCGATCAACCATGCATCGTGCAATCAGGAATCCAAGAGATATTCACTAAGCCTCAGATGCTTGTAGAACAAGAATGGTTGTCAGTCACCTTGTTCATGAGTGAGAATGGTGATGGGCGTCAATCATCACCTTCATCAAGTTGAAGAACAAGTGATATCTTGGACAAAGAACAAGTGGAATTGAATGGAAGAACAATAGTAATTGCATTAATACTCGAGGTACAGCAGAGCTCTACACCTTAATCTATGGTGTGTAGAAACTCCACCGTTGAAAATACATAAGCATAAGGTCTAGGCATGGCCGAAAGGCCAGCCTCCCAATGATCTAAGATAGCATAAAACGGAGATAGCTACCAAAGTCTCCTAGATACAATAGTAAAAGGTCCTACTTATAGATAACTAGTAGCCTAAGGTGTACAAAGATGAGTAAATGACATAAAAATCCACTTCCGGGCCCACTTGGTGTGTGCTTGGGCTGAGCAATGAAGCATTTTCATGTAGAGACTCTTCTTGGAGTTAAACGCCAGCTTTAGTGCCAGTTTGGGCGTTTAACTCCCAATTAGGTGCCAGTTCCGGCGTTTAGCGCTGGAATTCCTTGAGGTGACTTTGAACGCCGGTTTGGGCCATCAAATCTTGGGCAAAGTATGGACTATTATATATTGCTGGAAAGCCCAGGATGTCTACTTTCCAACGCCGTTGAGAGCGCGCCAATTGGGCTTCTGTAGCTCCAGAAAATCCACTTTGAGTGCAGGGAGGTCAGAATCCAACAGCATCTGCAGTCCTTTTCAGTCTCTGAATCAGATTTTTGCTCAGGTCCCTCAATTTCAGCCAGAAAATACCTGAAAACACAGAAAAACACACAAACTCATAGTGAAGTCCAGAAAAGTGAATTTTAACTAAAAACTAATGAAAATATACTAAAAACTAACTAGATCATACTAAAAACATATTAAAAACAATGCCAAAAAGCATACAAATTATCCGCTCATCACAACACCAAACTTAAATTGTTGCTTGTCCCCAAGCAACTGAAGATCAAATAAGATAAAAAGAAGAGAATATGCAATGAACTCCAAAAACATCTATGAAGATCAGTATTAATTAGATGAGCGGGGCTTTTAACTTTTTGCCTCTGAATAGTTTTGGCATCTCACTCTATCCCTTGAAATTCAGAATGATTGGCTTCTTTAGGAACTTAGAATCCAGATAGTGTTAATGATTCTCCTAGTAAAGTATGATGATTCTTGAACACAGCTACTTCATGAGTCTTGGCCGTGGCCCAAAGCACTCTGTCTTCCAGTATTACCACCGGATACATACATGCCACAGACACATAATTGGGTGAACCTTTTCAGATTGTGACTCAGCTTTGCTAAAGTCCCCAATTAGAGGTATCCAGGGTTCTTAAGCACACTCTTATTGCCTTGGATCACACTTTATTTCTTTCTTTTTCTTTCTTCTTTTTCTTTCGGTTTTTTTTTTCGTTTGCTTCCTTCTCTCTTTTTTTTTTGTATTCACTGCTTTTTCTTGCTTCAAGAATCATTTTTAATGATTTTTCAGATCCTCAGTAACATGTCTCCTTTTTCATCATTCTTTCAAGAGCCAACATTCATGAACCACAAATTCAAAAGACATATGCACTGTTTAAGCATACATTCAGAAGACAAAAGTATTGCCACCACATCAAATTAATTAAACTATTATAAAATTCAGAATTCATGCAATTCTTTCCTTTTCAATTAAGCACGTTTTTATTCAAGAAAGGTGATGGATTCATAGGACATTCATAACTTCAAGGCATAGACACTAAGACACTAATGATCACAAGACACAAACATGGATAAACATAAGCATAATTTTCGAAAAACAGAAGAATAAAGAACAAGGAAATCAAAGAACGGGTCCACCTTAGTAATGGCGGCTCTTTCTTCCTCTTGAATATCCTATGGAGTGCTTGAGCTCCTCAATGTCTCTTCCTTGTCTTTGTTGCTCTTCCCTCATGATTCTTTGGTCTTCTCTAATTTCATGAAGGATGATGGAGTGTTCTTGATGCTCCACCCTTAGTTGTCCCATGTTGGAACTCAACTCTCCTAGGGAGGTGTTTAGTTGCTCCCAATAATTTTGTGGAGGAAAGTGCATTCCTTGAGGCATCTCAGGGATCTCATGATGAGAGGGGTCTCTTGTGTGCTCCATCCTTTTCTTGGTGATGGGCTTGTCCTCATCAATGGGGGTATCTCCTTCTATGTCAACTCCAACTGAATAACAGAGGTGACAAATGAGATGAGGAAAGGCTAGCCTTGCTAAGGTGGAAGACTTGTCCGCCACTTTGTAGAGTTCTTGGGCTATAACCTCATGAACTTCCACTTCTTCTCCAATCATGATGCTATGGATCATGATAGCCCAGTCTATGGTAACTTCGGACCGGTTGCTAGTGGGAATGATTGAGCGTTGTATGAACTCTAACCATCCTCTAGCCACGGGCTTGAGGTCATGCCTTCTTAATTGAACCGGCTTTCCTCTTGAATCTTGCTTCCATTGTGCGCCCTCTTCACATATAATTGTGAGGACTTGGTCCAACCTTTGATCAAAGTTGACTCTTCTTGTATAAGGATGCTCATCTCCTTGCATCATAGGCAAGTTGAACGCCACCCTCACACTTTCCGGACTAAAATCCAAGTATTTCCCCCGAACCATAGTGAGATAATTCTTTGGATTCGGGTTCACACTTTGGTCATGGTTCTTGGTGATCCATGCATTGGCATAGAACTCTTGAACCATCAAGATTCCGACTTGTTGAATGGGGTTGGTGAGTACTTCCCAACCTCTTCTTCGGATCTCATGGCGGATCTCCGGATATTCACCCTTTTTGAGTGAAAAGGGGACCTCGGGGATCACCTTCTTCAAGGCCACAACTTCATAGAAGTGGTCTTGATGCACCCTTGAGAGGAATCTATCCATCTCCCATGACTCGGAGGTGGAAGCTTTTGCCTTCCCTTTCCTCTTTCTAGAGGTTTCTCCGGCCTTGGATGCCATAATGGTTATGGAAAAATGAAAAAGCAACGCTTTTACCACACCAAACTTAAAATGTTTGCTCGTCCTCGAGCAAAAGAAGAAAGAAGAGAGTAGAAGAAGAAGAGATGAGGAAGAGGGAGAAAGTGGTGTGTTCGGCCAAGAAGGGAAAGAAGGGGTTTTTAGGTTGTGTGAAAATGAAGGGTTGAAGAAGGGTATATATAGGAGAGAGGGGGGTAATGGTTCGGCCATTATGGGTGGGTTTGGGAGGGAAAGTGGTTTGAATTTGAAGGGTGAGGTTGGTGGGGATTTATGAAGGATGGATGTGAGTGGTGAAGAGAAAGATGGGATTTGATAGGTGAAGGGTTTTTGGGGAAGAGGTTTTAAGGTGCTTGGTGAATGGGGGAAGAAGAGAGAGAGTGATGGTGGGATCCTGTGGGGTCCACAGATCCTGTGGTGTCAAGGAAAAGTCATCCCTGCACCAAGTGGCATCAAAATCCACGTTTTGAGCCATTTCTGGCGTTAAACGCCAGGCTGGTGCCCATTCCTAGCGTTTAACGCCAGGTTGTTGCCCTTTACTAGCGTTTAACGCCAGTCTGGTGCCCCTTTCTGGCGTTAAACGCCCAGAATGGTGCCAGACTGGGCGTTAAACGCCCAACAGCTAGCATTACTGGCGTTTGAACGCCAGCTTCTTCTCCTCCAGGGTGTGCTGTTTTTCTTCCTGTTTTTCATTCTGTTTTTGCTTTTTTCATTGTTTTTGTGTGACTTCTTATGATCATCAACCTACAGAAAAGATAAAATAACAAAAGAGAATAGTTAACTATAAAACATTGGGTTACCTCCCAACAAGCGCTTCTTTAATGTCATTAGCTTGACAGAGGACTCTCCTGGAGCCTCAGAAATACTCAGAACCGTGTTGGAACCTCCCAACACCAAACTTAGAGTTTGAATGTGGGGGTTCAACACCAAACTTAGAGTTTGGTTGTGGCCTCCCAACACCAAACTTAGAGTTTGATTGTGGGGGCTCTGCTTGGCTCTGTTTTGAGAGAAGCTCTTCATGCTTTCTCTCCATGATGATAGAGGGATGTCCTTGGGCCTGAAACACCAAGGATTCTTCATTCACTTGAATGATCAACTCTCCTCTATCAACATCAATCACAGCCTTTGCTGTGGCTAGGAAGGGTCTGCCAAGGATGATGGATTCATCCATGCACTCCCCAGTCTCTAGGACTACGAAATCAGTAGGGATGTAATGGTCTTCAACTTTTACCAGAACATCCTCCACAAGTCCATAGGCTTGTTTTCTTGAGTTGTCTACCATCTCTAGTGAGATTTTTGCAGCTTGCACCTCAAGGATCCCTAATTTCTCCATTACAGAGAGGGGCATGAGGTTTACACTTGACCCTAAGTCACACAAGGCCTTCTTGAAGGTTATGGTGCCTATGGTGCAAGGTATAGAAAACTTCCCAGGATCTTGCCTCTTTTGAGGTAGTTTCTGCCTAGACAAGTCGTCCAGTTCTTTGGTGAGCAAGGGAAGTTCATCTTCCCAAGTCTCATTTCCAAATAACTTGTCATTTAGCTTCATGATTGCTCCAAGGTATTTAGCAACTTGCTCTTCAGTGACATACTCATCCTCTTCAGAGGAAGAATACTCATCAGAGCTCATGAAAGGCAGAAGTAAGTCCAATGGAATCTCTATGGTCTCATTTTGAGCCTCAGATTCCCATGGTTCCTCATTGGGGAACTCAGAGGAGATTGGTGCACGCCCATTGGGGTCTTCCTCAGTGGCGTCCACCTCCTCTCTTTCCTCTCCATATTCGGCCATGTTTATGGCTTTGCACTCTCCTTTTGGATTTTCTTCTGTGTTGCTTGGGAGAGTACTAGGAGGGAGTTCGGTAATTTTCTTGCTCAGCTGACCCACTTGTCCTTCCAAATTTCTGATGGAGGACCTTGTTTCATTCATGAAACTTTGAGTGGTTTTGATTAGATCAGAGACCATTGTTGCCAAGTCAGAGGTATTCTGCTTAGAACTCTCTGTCTGTTGCTGAGAAGATGATGGAAAAGGCTTGCCATTGCTAAACCTGTTTCTTCCATTATTGTTGTTATTGAAACCTTGTTGAGGTCTCTCTTGATTCTTCCATGAGAAATTTGGGTGATTTCTCCATGAAGAATTGTAGGTGTTTCCATAGGGCTCTCCTAGGTAATTCACCTCTTCCATTGAAGGGTTCTCAGGATCATAAGCTTCTTCCTCAGATGAAGCTTCCTTAGTACTGCCAGGTGCGTTTTGCATTCCAGACAGACTTTGAGAAATCAAATTGACTTGTTGAGTCAATATCTTGTTCTGAGCCAGTATGGCATTCAGAGCATCAATCTCAAGAATTCCTTTCTTCTGATTTGTCCCATTGTTCACAGGATTCCTTTCAGAAGTGTACATGAATTGGTTATTTGCAACCATTTCAATTAGTTCTTGAGCCTCTGTAGGCGTCTTCTTCAGATGAAGAGATCCTCCAGCAGAGCTATCCAAAGACATCTTGGATAGTTCAGAGAGACCATCATAGAAAATACCTATGATGCTCCATTTAGAAAGCATGTCTGAGGGACATTTTCTGATTAATTGTTTGTATCTTTCCCAAGCTTCATAGAGGGATTCTTCATCCTTCTGTCTGAAGGTTTGGACTTCCACTCTAAGCTTGCTCAATTTTTGAGGTGGAAAGAACTTTGCCAAGAAGGCATTGACTAGCTTTTCCCAAGAGTCCAGGCTTTCTTTAGGTTGAGAATCCAACCATATTCTAGCTCTGTCTCTTACAGCAAAAGGGAATAGCATCAGTCTGTAGACCTCAGGGTTAACCCCATTAGTCTTGACTGTGTCACAGATTTGCAAGAATTCAGCTAGGAACTGATGAGGATCTTCCATTGGAAGTCCATGGAACTTGCAATTCTGTTGCATTAGAGAAACTAATTGAGGCTTAAGCTCAAAGTTGTTTGCTCCAATGGCAGGGATAGAGATGCTTCTCCCATAGAAATCAGGAGTAGGTGCAGTAAAGTCACCCAGCACCTTCCTTACATTGTTGGCATTGTTGTTGTTTTCGGCTGCCATGTGTTCTTCTTCTTTGAAGAATTCGGTCAGGTCCTTTAAAGAGAGTTGTGCTTTAGCTTCTCTTAGCTTTCTCTTCAAGGTCCTTTCAGGTTCAGGATCAGCCTCAACAAGAATGCCTTTGTCTTTGCTCCTGCTCATAAGAAAGAGAAGAGAACAAGAAAATATGGAATCCTCTATGTCACAGTATAGAGATTCCTTAAGGTGTCAGAGGAAAAGAAAAATGGAAGACAGAGGTAGAAAATTCGAACTTATCAAAAAAGATGGAGTTCGAATTTTGCATTAAGGGATAGTGTTAGTCCATAAACAGAAGGATGTGAGAAGAAGGGAAGTAAATTTTCGAAAATTAAGTAAAAGATTTTGAAAATTTTTGAAAAACACTAATTGATTTTCGAAAATAAGAGTGGGAAAGAAATCAAGTGATTTTTGAAAAAGATTTTGAAATTAGAAGTTAAAAAGATTTGATTGAAAACTATTTTGAAAAAGATGTGATTAAGAAGATATGCTTGGTTAAAAAAAAATGTGATTGAGAAAATATGATTTGAAAACAATTTTAAAAGATATGATTTGAAAACAATTTGAAAAGATATGATTTTAAAAAATAATGACTTGCCTAACAAGAAAAGATATGATTCAGACATAAAACCTTTCTCAACAGAAAAGGCAAAAAATGTTCAATCAAATCATTAATTGTTAGTAAGTATCCTTGAAAAAGGAAAGAAATTGATTTTGAAAACATTTGATTGAAAAGATATGATTTGAAAAAGATTTGATTTTGAAAAACTTTGAAAACATGAAAAAATTGATTTTGAAAACAAAATCTTCCCCCTAGCACCATCCTGGCGTTAAACGCCCAGAATGGTATACATTCTGGCGTTTAACGCCCAAAATGCTACCTCTTTGGGCGTTAAACGCCCAACCAGGTGCCCTGGCTGGCGTTTAAACGCCAGTCTGTCTTCTTCACTGGACATTTTTGAATGCTCAGCTTTTTCTGTATAATTCCTCTGCAGTATGTTCTGAATCTTCAATTCTTTGTATCATTGACTTGAAAAGACACAAATTAAAAATATTTTTGGATTTTTTAATAATCAAAATGCAACAAGAATCAAATAACAATGCATGCAAGACACCAAACTTAGCAGTTTGTGTACTACTGACACTATATGAAACACCAAGATACTCAAGTCAATAGAATTTAAAGATCAAAACAAAGAATTATATGCATGGATTCGAAAGATATAACAAAAACATGCATTTGACACCAAACTTAAGATGAGACTCTAGACTCAAGCAAGAAACATAAAATCTTTTTGGTTTTTATGATTTTGTGAATTTTTTTGTATTTTTCGAAAATTAAGTGGAAAAAGATATCAAAATTCTTAATGAGAATTCCAGGAATCAGTGCAATGCTAGTCTAAGACTCCGGTCCAGGAATTAGACATGGCTTCACAGCCAGCCAAGCCTTCAAAGAAAGCTTCGGTCCAAAACACTAGACATGACCAAAGGTCAGCCAAGCCTCAGCAGATCACTGCCCCAAAAGTAAAATTGATGAAAATCAACAAGCTCTTGTGGTGATAAGTTGAAACCTCGGTCCAATCAGATTAGACATGGCTTCTCAGCCAGCCAGATTTCAACAAATCATCATGAAACTCTAGAATTCATCTTCAAGAATTTTGAAAAAAAATACCTAATCTAAGCAACAAGATGAACCGTCAGTTGTCCAAACTAGAACAATCCCAGGCATTGTTACCAAAAGCTTGCTCAAAACTTGAACAATCCCCGGCAACGACGCCAAAAACTTGGTGCGCGAAATTGTGAACAATACTTTTCACAACTCTCATAATCCCTGGTCATGAACTCCAAAATTTGGTGGTTCAATTCCATGGCATTACACAACTTCGCACAACTAACCAGCAAGTGCACTGGGTCGTCCAAGTAATACCTTACGTGAGTAAGGGTCGATCCCACGGAGATTGTTAGCATTGAAGCAAGCTATGGTCATCTTGTAAATCTTAGTCAGGCAAACTCAAATGTATATGATGATGAATGAAAACAACATAAAAGATAAAGATAGTGATACTTATGTAATTCATTGGTAGGAACTTCAGATAAGCGTATGAAGATGCCTTCCCTTCCGTCTCTCTGCTTTCCTACTGCCTTCATCCAATCCTTCTTACTCCTTTCCATGGCAAGCTCGTGTAGGGTTTCACTGTTGTCAGCAGCTACCTCCCATCCTCTCATTGAAAACAATTGCATATGCTCTGGTCACAGCATAGCGGAATTCATCTGTCGGTTCTCAATCAGACCGGAATAGAATCCAGTGATTCTTTTGGCGTCTGTCACTAACGCCCCGCCCTCAGGAGTTTGAAGCACGTCACAGTCATTCAGTCATTGAATCCTACTCAGAATACCACAGACAAGGTTAGACCTTCCGGATTCTCATGAATGCTGCCATCAGTTCTCGCCTATACCACGAAGACTCTAATCTCACGGAATGGTTGGCTCGTTTGTCAGGCGAGCACTCGGTTGTCAGACGATCAACCATGCATCGTGCAATCAGGAATCCAAGAGATATTCACTAAGCCTCAGATGCTTGTAGAACAGGAATGGTTGTCAGTCACCTTGTTCATGAGTGAGAATGGTGATGGGCGTCAATCATCACCTTCATCAAGTTGAAGAACAAGTGATATCTTGGACAAAGAACAAGTGGAATTGAATGGAAGAACAATAGTAATTGCATTAATACTCGAGGTACAGCAGAGCTCCACACCTTAATCTATGGTGTGTAGAAACTCCACCGTTGAAAATACATAAGCATAAGGTCTAGGCATGGCCGAAAGGCCAGCCTCCCAATGATCTAAGATAGCATAAAACGGAGATAGCTACCAAAGTCTCCTAGATACAATAGTAAAAGGTCCTACTTATAGATAACTAGTAGCCTAAGGTGTACAAAGATGAGTAAATGACATAAAAATCCACTTCCGGGCCCACTTGGTGTGTGCTTGGGCTGAGCAATGAAGCATTTTCGTGTAGAGACTCTTCTTGGAGTTAAACGCCAGCTTTAGTGCCAGTTTGGGCGTTTAACTCCCAATTAGGTGCCAGTTCCGGCGTTTAACGCTGGAATTCCTTGAGGTGACTTTGAACGCCGGTTTGGGCCATCAAATCTTGGGCAAAGTATGGACTATTATATATTTCTGGAAAGCTCAGGATGTCTACTTTCCAACGCCGATGAGAGCGCGCCAATTGGGCTTCTGTAGCTCCAGAAAATCCACTTTGAGTGCAGGGAGGTCAGAATCCAACAGCATCTGCAGTCCTTTTCAGTCTCTGAATCAGATTTTTGCTCAGGTCCCTCAATTTCAGCCAGAAAATACCTGAAATCACAGAAAAACACACAAACTCATAGTGAAGTCCAGAAAAGTGAATTTTAACTAAAAACTAATGAAAATATACTAAAAACTAACTAGATCATACTAAAAACATATTAAAAACAATGCCAAAAAGCATACAAATTATCCGCTCATCAGGAGGTGTGTGAGCCTTCAATCCTTGCCTTTGTTCTTAAGATGGTTGCTCTATTACTTGCTTCCCTTTCCTTGAATTTTGTGGCTGGTCATCCTTCTTTTTAAGCTTCTCTGGTTCCTTCTTGTTTAGCACAGCTTCTTCCTTGTTGCTGGCCTCATCTTTCTCAGCTGGCCTCTTGTCATTCTCCATAGGCTTCTTGTTGGCTTCTTTGTTATTCACCAAGGTCCTTCCACTCCTTAATTAAATAGCTTTGCATTCTTCTTTGGGATTCGAAATGGTATCACTTGGGAGTGAACTTGTTGGCCTTTCAATCACTGCTTGCTTGGATAAATGACCAATTTGCCTCTCTAAATTTTTTATTGAGGCTTTATGGTTCTTGCTGGTTAGCTCTTGATGCTTCATCATCATTTCCATCATTATCTCCAAGTTGGAGATTCTTTGGGAGTCATGAGGTGGTTGTGGTTGATTATGGGATGTTGAGGATTGGTGAAAAGTGTTTTGGTTAGTTGATGGATTATTGGGTGGATAGAAGGTTGAATTGGGGTGGTTGTTTTGTGGTTTTTTGTACTGGTTTTGGTTAATTTATTGATGGCTTTGGTGGTTTGTGTTTCTTGAGTTATTTTGGTTTGAATTTCTTTGCCATGGCTGCTGGTTTGATTCTGGTTGTCTCCCCACCTCAAGTTTGAATGGTTCCTCTAGGAAGAGTTGTAAGTATCTCCATGAAAGTTATTTGATCCAGAACCTTGGTTGTGCACATACGAAACTTGTTCCTGCTGCTGATTCTCTTGGTTTTCTTCATTTTGTCCCCATGTGGGTGATGGTTGACTTGTATTCACTGTTGTAACTTGGAGGCCATCAATCCTCTTGGCCATCATCTCCATTTGCTGTTGGATTTGTTGGTGCATCACCTTGTTTTGGGCTAAAATGGTGTCCACTCCTTCAAGCTCCAATACACCTTTTCTTTGGGCAGGTTGACGTTGCCTCTGATGACCATAGAAGTATTGATTGTTTGTTACAGTGTCAATGAGATTTTGAGCCTCCTCAGCTATTTTCATGAGTTATAGTGACCCTCCTACTGAGTAGTCAAGTGCCTCTTGAGCTCTCAATGTCAGTCCTTCATAGAAGTTTTGAAGTTTATCCTATTCATTGAACATATCTGGTGGGCACTTCTTGAGTAAAGCTTTGTATCTTTCCCATGCATCATACAATGACTCTCCATCCATCTGAGTGAATGTTTGGACCTCTGTTTTGAGTCTGATAATCCTTTGGGGAGGATAGAACTTGGATAAGAACTTGTTCACTAGATCTTCCCAATTGTTGATGCTTTCTCTTGGAAATGTCTCTAACCATTGAGTAGCTTTGTCTCTGAGGGAAAATGGAAATAGCAACAGCTTGTAAATGTCAGGATGCACACCATTGGTCTTCATTGTGTCACAAATCCTTAGAAAAGTCGATAAGTGTTGGTTTGGATCTTCAAGTGGGCCTCCTCCATAGGAACAATTGTTTTGTACCAAAGTGATGAGCTGGGGCTTCAATTCAAAGTTATTTGCATTGACATTGGGAGTAAGGATGCTACTCCCACAATGCCTTGGGTTGGGGAAAGTATAAGAGGCTAAAAATCTTCTCTGAGGTTGGCAATTATTGTTGGCTACTTCATCAGGTGGATTAGGATGATTCCCTTCCATTTCTTGGTTTTCTTCTACAAAAGTTTCTTCACTAATGACCCCCTTTCCTCTGGCTTCCCTTCTTAATCTCCAGAGAATTCTTTCATCACTCTCATAGAAGGTAGGGGTCTCTCTCCTTGTCTCTGTCATACAAAACAACAAGAAACACACACAGAACTAGAAAACAATAGTAATTCACTCTACTGCTAGAGTGAGGTTAAGGTTAGAAAAAATTCAAACAGTTAGTGTGCTTGTTAAAAACAAAGAAAATGAACAAAAACAAAGAAAAAGTGCTTAATCTAGACTATCACCTTACTTAATCATTGTCAATCTATATCAATCCCCGACAACGGCGCCAAAAACTTGATGGGCGGAAATTTGATTCCAACACAAAACTCACCGGCAAGGATACCGGGTCACATCAAGTAGTAATTACTCACATGAGTGAGGTCGATCCCACACGGATTAATGGATTGAGCAATTTTAGTTAAGCAAACAGTTGACGATTTGAGTGAATTGTGATCAACAGAAGTTAAATCGCATGAAAATAAAAGGGAGATGGGAAATTGATAGTAAAGTAAAGTGTAGAAGAAATAAAAGAGCTGAAACTTGAATTGCAAGAAAAGTAAATTACAGAAACTTAAAGTGCAAGAAATGTAAATGGCTGAAGCTCAATGTGCAAGAAATGTAAATTACTAAAACTTAAATTGCAAGAAATGTAAATTGCTTGAATAGTAAAGGGATTTGGGAGCTGGGATTCAGAATTTGACAAGAAAATGTAAGGTGTAATCAATCAGAAAAGTAGAGGATGAAATGTGTTGCAGAAAATATAAACAGAGGGAAAATTGCTTGAAGAAATAAAATAGAAAGAAAATTAGCTCAATGTGAAATCTGAAAGAGAATTTAAATATCGAAGATGAGCAATGAGATTAGAAAACAATTCTAGATCTCAATTTCTCCCATGATCAAACAGAAAATAAATTGCAGAAGAAATGTAAATGAAATAGCAAATAAAACTCAAATTCAATTCCTCAATTCTCAAAATTTTGCAGAAGAAGAACAAAGATGAATTTCAGATCAAGAATTGAAACAGAATTCCTTCAATCTCAATCCAAAATTCCAAACAAAAAGTAAAGGTTGCAGAAGAAAGTAAAATGAAAAATAGAGAGCAAGACTCAGATCCAATCTCAGTTACAGAGCTCTCAATGAAACTCAAAATGAAAAAAAAATAAGCTAAAAGTCCGAAGAAGCCCCCTACAAATCAAACTAACTCCTATTTATACACTTTCTATTTTTGATCTTCAAGCCTTGAAATGGGCTTTTGGCCTTGATGGAATTGGGTTGAGGATGGTTCCAATTGGTTGCCCATTTGTGTTGAGAAGAGATCTGTGCAAAATTTGAATACTGGTGCCTCAAGTTTGCGTCAACGTTTGAGGGCCAACGTTGACTCAAACATCGCTTCAAATAGACCAGCAAAAACCAGAAATGCTGCTGTCATTGGCGTTTGACTCAACGTTGGAGGGCCAATGTCATCCAACCCGCGCATATGCGTACCGTGCGCTTAGGCGCCCATTTGCTATTCTTGTATCCGCGCGTACGCGGCATTGACGCCTGTGCGTCAATTCAAATTTATCAACTCCAACTTCTGAGCTTGGCATCGCTGACGTTGGGGGTAACGTTTGATGCAACGTTGGACCTCCAATGTTCGGTTGTGGTGCGTACGTGTACCGTGCGCTTCCACGCAAATGAGTCAAAAACACTCATTTACGCATACGCGTGCTGCACGCTTCCTCGCGGATGACCAAATTTGCTGTTTTTACGCGTACGCGTCATGTACGTATACGTGCAACTCAAAAATCCTTCAGCCCCAGAATTGATCATTTCCTCACTACATTGGTGTTAACGTTGGACCCCCAGCGCCACCTCCAACGTGAGCATCAGCCATGTTTACAACGTTTCAAGCAACGTTGGTGGTCCAACTTGGCCACCAACGTTGCTTCCTCTTATCCTTTCCATGCTCTTTCTTCAACCGTCCTCCATGCCTTTCCTTCACCTATCATCAACCAATACATGCATCAAATCCTTGCTAAAGTCATGAGACTTCTACTCATTCTTAACACACAAGTAATTATAGCATAATTCTCATGAAATTGCATCAAATTAATCATAATTGGACGAATCTAGGTATGCATGAATTTCTATCCAAATGGCTTACTTATAACTCAAGAAAGCGCATAAAACCTATTAAAAACAAAGAAAAATGGCTAGTAAAATTAGCCTAAGATGCCCTGGCATCATGAGCACCTACTCATTCTTCCAACACACCTTGTTGATTTTCTGGAGCCCCGCATCGAGAGGAGACAGTGGGGATTCTTGAGGAGGCAGCCGCAGGTGGCCAATCTATCCTGGGTAGTTGAATTCTACTCTAATTTTTACTTGCCTACCATGCAGTCTGTCTATGTTCGTCAAAAGCAAGTCCCCATCTGCGAGGGAGCCATTCAGTGAGCATTGGATGTTCCACTTGGCCCAGATGGGTTGGATGCCTATCAAGAAGCCTCTCTCAAGCACCAGTTTGACTGGGATAGCATCCTTGGAGTAATAGCAGCACTTGGATCTATGGACAGCATTGGACTCGACCTAAGAGCATCTCTGCTCTACCTTGGAGGCTCTCGTGTGGGCACATATTATGTCCCACTATGTATTCCCGAAAACTCACGAGTCCACCTTCACTGCAGACATGGCTGTTCTTATCTGGTGCATTCTCACCGAGCAGCCTCTCAATCTACCAAGGCATATCCGGCAGGCCATGGGGCACGTACAGATTGTGGGTAACCTAACCTTTTCCGCATTGGTTTTGGATCTTGTCTCTTCAGTAGGAGTCTCCTATAGGGCTGGGGACACCAAAGCCATGCTCCCATAGGCTGATTAGTATGTCCCGAATGAGAAGTATATCAAACCCCCAGTACCCTCTGCTAGCCAACATCCAGGCCCATCTGTAGACACTCCTCCTACTTTTGCCCCGCCATCACCCACCCCTCCTACACCATCTACTACTCAAATGTCCCTTCAGATCCTTTAGAGGTTAGACTGGCAAGACCAGCAGATGCAGCGACTGGAGCGCCGCAACAAGCGTCGATACACTTATCTGAAGGAGCTCATTGTTGATACTCACCCACCTCCAGAAGAGAAGGATACCCTGGACTCTACTTCTCCTACCAACACCGGGAGCCATGACGAGCCCGACAGTGGAGGTGATGCTACTAGCCCCACCTTGCTCCTTATTGATGGCACGGAGGACCGTGCCAAACCTTAAGTGTGGAGAGGTCAGTACCTGACTTTCGGAGGTAATCTCTCTCTCTCTTAACACCAATATATCATTTTTCTTTTGTTAGATTGGATAGATTGCATGATAATAATTGCTTGCATGTATGTTCTGCTTGGTTGAAATAATGAGTTTCTCCTCAAGACCCTATCTAGAGCATTTTACTAATTCAAATTGAAAATTTGTGTTAAATCTTATTTGGAGATTGTAATTTGGAACATGGTTGATAGCTAAGAATACATAACCTGTGAGATTTTGAGCTTAATTATATGGTTACATTATTTAACCATAATTTTATTCTTGTGTGTTTTCTTCTCTATAATTGTAATCTATGGTTTGTTCCATTCTATATGTCCATTGTTTAGTGTATATTCATGCATACATATGATTGAGGCCATCAATTGTTATTAGCTCACTTATCCCAAATAGCCTACCATTTCATCTACCTTTGTTTACCACTTTGAGCCTTTTTAATCCCCATCTGTTCTTTATTTTACCACATCACTAGCCTTAAGAAGAAAAAAAATTTATTACCACAATTGAATCTTTGGTTATCTTAAGATAGAGATTGTGTGTTGGTGCACGAAATTGCAATAACACTTTTGCAATCCCGCACAACTAACCAGCAAGTGCACTGGGTCGTCCAAGTAATACCTTGCATGAGCAAGGGTCGATCCCACGGAGATTGTCGGCTTGAATCAAGCTATGGTTATCTTGTAAATCTTAGTCAGGAGATCAGAAATTATCAGGATTGATTGTAAAAAGCAAAAGGACATGAAATGGTTACGTGTACTGCAGTAATGGAGAATGGGTTGAGGTTTGGAGATGCTCCATCTTCTGAATCTCTGCTTTCCTACTGTCTTCTTCATCAAACACGCAAGTCTCCTTCCATGGCAAGCTCGTGTAGGGTCTCACTGTTGTCAGCAGCTACCTCCCATCCGCGTAGTGAAAGCTAATGCACACACTCTGTCACAGTGCTGCCAATCACCGGTTTGGTTCCCTCCTCTACCGGAATAGAATCACTCTTTTGCGTCTGTCACTAACGCCCAGTAAATTACAGGTTTGAAGCACATCACAGTCATTCAATCATTGAATCCTACTCAGAATACCACAGACAAGGTTTAGACCTTCCGGATTCTCTTGAATGCTGCCATCAGGTCCTGCCTATACCACGAAGATTCCGATTAAAGAACCCAAGAGATAACTACTCAATCTAAGATAGAACAGAGGTGGTTGTCAGGCACGTGTTCATAGTTGAGAATGATGATGATTGTCACGGATCATCACATTCATCCGGATTAAGAACAAGTGTTATCTTAGAATGGAAGCAAGCATGATTGAATAAGAAACAATAGTAATTGCATTAATCCATCAAGACACAGCAGAGCTCCTCACCCCCAACCATGGGGTTTAGAGACTCATGCTGTGGAAGAAAACGTGTAAAATGTCATAAGGTTGCATAAGGTACTGATTACAAAGTCAAAAGGTCCTATTTGTAGTAAACTAGTGTCCTAAGGTTTACAGAAATGAGTAAATGACAGAAAAATCCACTTCCGGGCCCACTTGGTGTGTGCTTGGGCTGAGCAATGAAGGAATTTCGTGTAGAGACCTTTTCTGGAGTTAAACGCCAGCTTTCATGCCAGTTTGGGCGTTTAACTCCAAATTTTATGCCAGTTCCGGCGTTTAACGCTGGAATTTCTGTAGGTGACTTTGAGCGCCGGTTTGAGCCATCAAATCTTGGGCAAAGTATAGACTATTATATATTGCTGGAAAGCCCAGGATGTCTACGTTCCAATGCCGTTGAGAGCGCGCCAATTGGGCTTCTGTAGCTCCAGAAAATTCGCTTCGAGTGCAGGGAGGTCAGAATCCAACAGCATCTGCAGTCCATTTTGGTCTCTGGATCAGATTTTTGCTCAGGACCCTCAATTTCAGCCAGAAAATACCTGAAATCACAGAAAAACACACAAACTCATAGTAAAGTCCAGAAAAGTGAATTTTAATTAAAAACTAATAAAAATATACTAAAAACTAACTAAAAGATACCAAAAACCTACTAAAAACAATGCCAAAAGCATACAAATTATCCGCTCATCACAACACCAAACTTAAATTGTTGCTTGTCCCCAAGCAACTGAAAATCAAAATAGGATAAAAAGAAGAGATATACTATAGACTCCAAAATATCAAAGAAACATAGCTCCAATTAGATGAGCGGGACTAGTAGCTTTTTGCCTCCGAATAGTTTTGGCATCTCACTCTATCCTTTGAAGTTCAGAATGATTGGCATCTATAAGAACTCAGAACTCAGATAATGTTATTGATTCTCTTAGTTAAGTATATTGATTCTTGAACATAGCCAGTGTATGAGTCTTGGCTGTGGCCCAAAGCACTCTGTCTTCCAGTATTACCACCGGATACATACATGCCACAGACACATAATTGGGTGAACCTTTTTAGATTGTGACTCAGCTTTGCTAAAGTCCCCAATTAGAGGTGTCCAGGGTTCTTAAGCACACTCTTTTGCCTTGGATCACAACTTTATTTCTTTTCTTTTTCTTTTCTTTTTTTTTTTTTTGAAAATTCTTCTCTCTTTTTTTTTTCACTGCTTTTTCTTGCTTCAAGAATCAATTTGATGATTTTTCAGATCCTCAATAACAGTTCTCTTTCTCATCATTCTTTCAAGAGCCAACAATTTTAACATTCTTAAAACAACAAATTCAAAAGACATATGCACTGTTCAAGCATTCATTCAGAAAACAAAAAGTATTGTCACCACATCAAGCTAATTCAACTAGTTTCAGAGATAAATTTCGAAATCCTGTACTTCTTGTTCTTTTGTGATTAAAGCATTTTTCTTTTAAGAGAGGTGATGGATTCATAGGACATTCATAGCTTTAAGGCATAAACTCAAATTTTATTAATTATTAACTAAGAACAAGACTCAAATATAGATAAAAATAAAGATAGGAATGGAAAACAAAACAAGAAAAACGAAAAAAAGAAAAATTTAGGCTCCTAATGATAGAGGTGTTCACAGAGTTAGGACTCAACAACCTTGATTTTGAGAAGTGGATGCTCCCTCAGCTTGAGAGGAGAGCTTTTGGCGTTTCATCTCTTGGATTTCACGCCCCTGCTTCTCTTGTTCCTTCAGCAATTTGCAGAGCATGAAGTTCTGATTCTGCTGTTCTTCCTTCAGTTGCTCCATAGTCTCTTGCAACTTGTTAATAGATGCTTCTAGGCTGGACCAGTAGTCAATTCTTGGGAATTCAGGGAGGAATTCATGCGCCCTCCTCTTGATGGAGTTGTCTTGCACTTGTCCTTCCATTGACTTCTTGGTGATTGGGTGTTTAATGGGTATGAACTCATCTACTCCCATCTTCACCCCAGCCTCTTTACAGAGCAAGGAAATCAAGCTTGGGTAAGCCAGTTTGGCCTCAGTGGAATTCTTATTTGCAATGGTGTAGATCTCACAAGCAATCACATGATGAACCTCCACTTCTTTTCCAAGCATAATGCAGTGAATCATCACTGCTCTCTTGATGGTGACCTCAGAACGGTTGCTAGTGGGCAATATGGAACGCCCAATAAAGTCTAGCCAACCTCTTGCAATTGGCTTGAGGTCTCCCCTCTTGAGTTGGTTTGGGACACCCTTTGAATTGGTTATCCACTTAGTCCCAGGGAGGCAGATGTCCTCTAGAACTTGATCCAACCCTTTATCTACTCTCACCATCCTCCTATTGAAGGAATCAGGATCATCTTGTAGTTGAGGTAGTTTGAAGATTTCTCTTATTTTGTCCAGATGGAAGTACATAACTTTCCCTCTGACCATGGTTCTGTGGGTATGGTAAGCGGTTCCAGTCATTCTTTGCTTATCTGTTAGCCACAGATTTGAGTAGAATTCCTGAACCATGTTCCTTCCAACCTTTGTCTCAGGATTGGTCAGAACTTCCCAACCTCTGTTTCGAATTTGCTCTTGGATCTCCGGATATTCATCTTCTTTCAGATCAAATTTAACTTCTGGGATCACTGACCTCAGACCCATTATTTTGTGATAATGGTCTTCATGTTCTTTGGTTAAGAACTTCTCTTCATTCCAAAGATTCTTTGGATTAGTCTCTTTCTTTCCTCTTGAGTTGGTTTGTTTTCCCTTGGGAGCCATGATCTTGATAGATCTTAGCTTAGTGATCACGGAAAAGCACACCAAACTTAGAGGTTTTGCTTGTCCTCAAGCAAAAAGAAAAGAAAGAAGAGAGAGAGAGAGAGAGAAAGAGAGGAAATTCGAATGGTGTGAGGAAGGAGGGGTGAGGAACGTTCATTTATAGAGTGGGGGGAGGAGAATTTCGAAAACAAAAGAGAGATTTGAAAGGAAATTTGAAAAGATTTTAAAAAAAATTTGAGAAAAGGGTGAGTTTTTGAAGAAGATTTGAGATTATTTTGAAATAGATTTGAAGAATGGTTTTGATTTGTGAAGATTTGAAAGTGATTGATGAAAGGTTGAAGTGCATTTATGTAGAGGATTATGGGTAAAAAGAGGAAAGTTTGAAAAAATTTGAGTTGAAAACAAAAATGTGGTCCCCCCACCTTTCTGGCGTTAAACGCCCAGAATGGCACCCATTCTGGCGTTTAACGCCCACTTGGCACCCCTTTTGGGCGTTTAACGCCCAGCCAGGTACCCTGGCTGGCGTTAAACGCCAGAAAACCTTCCTCACTGGGCGTTTTTCTGAACGCCCAGTGATGCTGCACACCTGGCGTTAAACGCCCAGAATGGTGCCCATTCTGGCGTTTAACGCCCAGAATGGTACCATTACTGGCGTTAAACGCCCAGAATGGTGCCCATTCTGGCGTTTAACGCCCAAAATGCCCCTTACTGGCGTTTTTTCGCCAGTAAGCTCATTTTCTCTGCTTTTTGAGCTGAATCCTTCTGTAACTCTGTGAATTCCTTCATTTTTGATACTTGCCTCTGTAAGAACAAATCATACAACCTACTAATGACTGGGTTGCCTCCCAGTAAGCGCTTCTTTACTGTCTTTAGCTGGACTTTCACTGAGAATCACTCAAGCCTCAGTTTTGAGCATTCCTGCTCAAAATTTCCTTCAAGATAATGCTTGATCCTCTGTCCATTAACAATAAACTTCTTGTCAGAATCAATATCCTGAAGCTCAACATATCCATATGGGGAGACTCCTGTAATCACATACGGACCCCTCCATCGGGATTTGAGTTTTCCTGGAAACAGCTTGAGCCTGGAGTTGAAGAGCAGAACTTTTTGTCCTGGCTCAAAGACTCTGGTTGACAATCTCTTGTCATGCCATTTCTTTGCCTTTTCCTTATAAATTTTTGCATTCTCAAAGGCATTGAGTCTGAACTCTTCTAGCTCATTTAGCTGGAGCAGTCTTTTCTCACCAGCTAACTGTGCATCCATGTTTAGGAATCTGGTTGCCCAGTAGGCTTTGTGTTCCAGTTCCACAGGCAAATGACAGGCCTTCCTATACACCAATTGGTATGGAGAGGTTCCTATAGGAGTCTTGAATGCTGTTCTGTATGCCCACAGAGCATCATCCAAGCTTTTTGCCCAATCCTTTCTTCGGGCTATCACAGTCCGTTCTAGGATTCTTTTTAGCTCTCTGTTAGAGACTTCAGCTTGCCCATTTGTCTGTGGATGATACGGAGTTGCCACTTTATGGCTGATTCCATATCTAACCATAGCAGAGTATAGCTGTTTATTGCAGAAATGAGTGCCCCCATCACTGAGTAGCACTCTGGGAACGCCAAATCTGCTGAAAATGTTCTTCTGGAGGAATTTCAGTACGGTCTTAGTATCATTAGTGGGTGTAGCAATTGCTTCTACCCACTTAGATACATAGTCCACTGCCACCAGAATATAAGTGTTTGAGTATGATGGTGGAAAAGGCCCCATGAAGTCAATTCCCCATACATCAAACAATTCTATCTCTAATATTCCTTGTTGAGGCATGGCATATCCGTGAGGCAGGTTACCAGCTCTTTGGCACTGTCACAGTTACGCACAAACTCGGGAATCTTTATAGAGAGTAGGCCAGTAGAAGCCGCATTGGAGGACTTTAGTGGCTGTTCGCTCACTTTCAAAATGTCCTCCATACTGTGATCCATGGCAGTGCCATAGGATCCTCTGTGCTTCTTCTCTGGGTACACACCTGCGGATCACTCCGTCAGCACATCTCTTAAAGAGATATGGTTCATCCCAGAGGTAGTACTTGGCATCTGAAATTAATTTCTTTCTCTGCATGTAACTGTACTCTTTGGGTATGAACCTCACAGCTTTATAGTTTGCAATGTCTGCAAACCATGGAGCTTCCTGAATGGCAAATAATTGCTCATCTGGGAAAGTCTCAGAAATCTCAGTAGAAGGGAGGGACGCCCCAACTACTGGCTCTATTCTGGACAGATGATCAGCTACCTGATTCTCTGTCCCTTTTCTGTCTCTTATTTCTATATCAAACTCTTGCAGAAGCAACACCCATCTGATAAGCCTGGGTTTTGAATCCTGCTTTGTGAGTAAGTATTTAAGAGCAGCATGGTCAGTGTACACAATCACCTTTGATCCCACTAAGTAGGATCTAAACTTGTCAATGGCATATACCACTGCAAGTAACTCTTTTTCTGTGGTTGTGTAATTCTTCTGTGCATCATTTAGAACACGGCTAGCATAGTAAATGACATGCAGAAGTTTGTTATGCCTCTGTCCCAACACTGCACCAATGGCATGATCACTGGCATCACACATTAATTCAAATGGTAATGCCCAATCTGGTGCAGAGATGACTGGTGCTGTGACCAGCTTAGCTTTCAGGGTCTCAAATGCCTGCAGACACTGTGTGTCAAACACAAATGGTGTGTCAGCAGCTAACAGGTTACTCAGAGGTTTGGCAATTTTCGAAAAATCCTTAATAAACATTCTGTAGAATCCTGCATGTCCCAGAAAGCTTCTGATTGCCTTACATTGGCAGGTGGTGGTAATTTTTCAATTACCTCTACCTTTGCCTTATCCACCTCTATTCCCTTGCTTGAAATTTTGTGCCCAAGGACAATTCCTTCAGTCACCATAAAGTGACATTTCTCCCAGTTTAAAACCAGGTTGGTCTCTTGGCATCTTTTCAGGACAAGTGATAGGTGGTTAAGACAGGAGCTAAATGAGTCTCCATATACTGAGAAGTCATCCATGAAGACTTCCAGAAATTTCTCTACCATACTGAGAAGATAGAGAGCATGCACCTTTGGAAGGTTGCAGGTGCATTGCATAGACCAAAAGGCATTCTCCTATAGGCAAACACGCCTGAAGGGCAGGTGAATGCTGTTTTCTCTTGGTCCTGAGGGTCTACTGCAATTTGGTTGTAGCCTGAATAGCCATCCAAAAAGCAGTAATAATCATGGCCAGCTAGTCTTTCTAGCATTTGGTCTATGAATGGTAAAGGAAAATGATCCTTTCTGGTGGCTGTATTGAGCCTTCTGTAGTCAATACACATGCGCCACCCTGTGACTGTCCTTGTGGGAACCAGTTCATTTTTTCATTATGAACCACTGTCATGCCTCCCTTTTTGGGAACAACTTGGACAGGGCTCACCCAGGGGCTATCAGAAATAGGATAAATGATCCCAGCCTCTAGTAATTTAGTGACCTCTTTCTGCACCACCTCCTTCATGGCTGGATTTAGCCTCCTCTGTGGTTGAACCACTGGTTTGGCATTATCCTCCAACAGGATCTTGTGCATGCATCTAGCTGGGTTAATGCCCTTAAGATCACTTATGGACCACCCAAGAGCTGTCTTGTGTGTCCTTAGCACTTGAATTAGTGCTTCCTCTTCCTGTGGATTTAAAGCAGAGCTTATAATCACTGGAAAAGTGTCACCCTCTCCCAGAAATGCGTATTTCAAGGATGATGGTAATGGTTTGAGTTCAGGCTTGGGAGGCTTATCCTCCTCCTGAGGAATTTTCGAAAATTCCTTTACTTCCTCTAGTTCTTCTTGATCAGGTTGAGCATCTTTGAAGATGTCCTCAAGCTCTGATTCTAGGCTCTCAGCCATATTGATCTCTTCTACCAGAGAATCAATAATGTCAACGTCCATGCAGTCTTCTGGTGTGTCTGGATGCTGCATAGCTTTCACAGCATTCAACTTGAACTCATCCTCATTGACTCTCAGGGTTACTTCCCCTTTATGTACATCAATGAGAGTTCGTCCAGTTGCTAGGAAAGGTCTTCCTAGAATGAGAGTTGCACTTTTGTGCTCCTCCATTTCCAGCACCACAAAGTCAGTTGGAAAGGCAAATGGCCCAACCTTGACAATCATGTCCTCTATTATGCCTGATGGGTGTTAATGGAACCATCAGCAAGTTGGAGGCATATCCTGGTTGGTTTGACTTCTCCAGTCAACCCAATCTTTCTGATAGTGGATGCAGGTATTAGATTGATGCTTGCTCCAAGATCACATAAAGCTATCTTGGTGCAAGTGCCTTCTAATGTGCATGGTATCAGAAAGCTTCCAGGATCTTGAAGCTTTTCTGGTAAGCTTTTCAAAATGACTGCACTGCATTCTTCAGTGAGGAAACTTTTTCAGTTTCTCTCCAATTCTTCTTATGGCTTAAGATCTCTTTCATGAACTTAGCATAAGAGGGTATTTGCTCAAGTGCCTCTGCAAACGGAATCTTTATTTCAAGAGTCCTTAGATAGTCTGCAAAGCGGGCAAATTGCTTATCCTGTTCCGCTTTGCGGAGTTTCTGAGGATAAGGCATCTTGGCTTGAAATTCTTCAACCTTAGATGCTGCAGGTTTATTCCTTACAGAAATGGTTAAAGAGGCCTTGTTAGGGGGATAATCATCAGAACTCTCAGGTGCCTGATTCTCCTTGGGCGTTTGAACGCCAGGAGTGGATGAAGTTTGGGCGTTAAACGCCAACTTCTCCCCCTTTTCTGGCGTTTGAACGCCAGAACTGGGCAGGGAATGGGCGTTTAACGCCAGCTTTCCTCCCTGTTCTGGCGTTTGAACGCCAGTATTGGGCAAGGAATGGGCGTTTAACGCCAACTTTCCTTCCCTTTCTGGCGTTTGAACGCCATAATATTCCTCTCTGGGCTCTTACTGTCCTCAGAGGGATTTTGAACAGTGGCTTGGTCATCCTCTGTCAACTGTTCCTTAATTGACTTTGCTCTTTTGAGCAGTGGCATTCAGTGTTTTCCCACTCCTCAGTTGAACTGCTTGACATTCTGTTATTTGTTTAGATATTCGCTGTTTTGCTTGATTCAACTGCGTTCTATGCTCTTGTTAGCAACCTTAGTATCATGGAGCATTTCTTTAAATTCTGCTAACTGTTCTGTCATCAGGAGCAATTGTTGATAAGCTCATTCATCTGTTCTTGAGGATCAGGATCATTGACTACTGCCATGACCTCCTCCTTTGGAACGAACTCATTGCTAGAATACAAGTATTGGTTTCTAGCAACAGTGTCTATGAGCTCTTGAGCTTCTTCAATTGTCTTTCTCATGTGTATAGATCCCCAGTGAGTGGTCTAAAGACATCTGAGCTTTTTCTGTAAGCCCATAGTAGAAAATGTCTAACTGTACCCACTCTGAAAACATTTCAGAGGGACATTTCTTAGCATACCTCTATACCTCTCCCAGGCATTATAAAGGGATTCATTATCCTCTTGTTTAAAGCCTTGGATGTCCAGCCTTAGCTGTGTCATCCTTTTTGGAGGGTAAAAATGATTCAGGAATTTTCTGATAACTGTTTCCATGTCTTTATGCTTGCTGTAGGTGGTTATTCAACCACCTTTTTGCTTGATCTTTTACAGCAAATGGAAACAGTAACAGTCTGTAGACATCCTGATCTACCTCTTTATCATGTATTGTGTCAGTAATTTGTAAGAACTGTGCCAGAAACTCAGTAGGTTCTTCCTCTGGAAGACCGGAATACTGGCAATTTCGCTGCACTATGATAATGAGTTGAGGGTTTAGCTCAAAGCTGCTTGCTTTGATGGGAGGTACACAGATGCTACTCCCATATGCAGCTGTACTGGGGTTAGCATAAGACCCCAGAGTCCTCTTGGACTGATTAATTCCACTTAAGTCCATAATGGACAAAAGGGAAATGAGAATAATTGCAAAGAGATAAATTTTTGTTTATTTTTATTTTTTTTTTTGAAATAACCGGAAAAAAGAAAATTTAAATAAAATAAAATAAGATAAAAGAAAAATAGAATAAAGTTCGAAAATTTAAAATAAAATAGGATCAAAGCAAATTGAGAACTGAATCAATTAGTCAAAAAAAAAAGATTTTGAAAACAGCAATTAAAAAGATATGATTGAAAAATTTTTATGAAAAAGATTTGATTCTTAAAAAGAGGAAAGAGAAAAACACAAAAAGACACCAAACTTAAAATTTTAGAAATCAAACACTAATTTTTTTCGAAAATTTTAAAGGAAAAACACAAAGAGGACACCAAACTTAGAACTTTTATGAATCAAAAAGGGACTAAGAACAAGAAAAATTCGAAAATCAAAGAAAAAAAACAGCATGCAATTGACACCAAACTTAAAATATGAACTAGACTCAATTAAAAGACTCTAAACCAACAAAAATAAAACAGTCCTAATCTAAGCAACAAGATAAGCCGTCAGTTGTCCAAACTCGAACAATCCCCGGCAACGGCGCCAAAAACTTGGTGCACGAAATTGCAATAACACTTTTGCAATCCCGCACAACTAACCAGCAAGTGCACTGGGTCGTCCAAGTAATACCTTGCGTGAGCAAGGGTCGATCCCACGGAGATTGTCGGCTTGAATCAAGCTATAGTATCTTGTAAATCTTAGTCAGGAGATCAGAAATTATCAGGATTGATTGTAAAAAGCAAAAGGACATGAAATGGTTACGTGTACTGCAGTAATGGAGAATGGGTTGAGGTTTGGAGATGCTCCATCTTCTGAATCTCTGCTTTCCTACTGTCTTCTTCATCAAACACGCAAGTCTCCTTCCATGGCAAGCTCGTGTAGGGTCTCACTGTTGTCAGCAGCTACCTCCCATCCGCGCAGTGAAAGCTAATGCACACACTCTGTCACAGTGCTGCCAATCACCGGTTTGGTTCCCTCCTCTACCGGAATAGAATCACTCTTTTGCGTCTGTCACTAACGCCCAGTAAATTACAGGTTTGAAGCACATCACAGTCATTCAATCATTGAATCCTACTCAGAATACCAGACAAGGTTTAGACCTTCCGGATTCTCTTGAATGCTGCCATCAGGTCCTGCCTATACCACGAAGATTCCGATTAAAGAACCCAAGAGATAACTACTCAATCTAAGATAGAACAGAGGTGGTTGTCAGGCACGTGTTCATAGTTGAGAATGATGATGATTGTCACGGATCATCATTCATCCGGATTAAGAACAAGTGTTATCTTAGAATGGAAGCAAGCATGATTGAATAAGAACAATAGTAATTGCATTAATCCATCAAGACACAGCAGAGCTCCTCACCCCCAACCATGGGGTTTAGAGATGCTGTGGAAGAAAGTAAAA